>NC_057410.1:41139239-41328577 GCF_019320065.1 Cervus canadensis
TCCAACCAGTCCATCCTAAAGGAGATCAGTCCTGGGTGTTCATTGAAAGGACTGATGCTGAGGCTGAAACTCCAGTACTTTGGCCACCTCATGCGAAGAGTTGACTCGTTGGGAAAGACCCTGATGCTGGGAGGGGTTGGGGGCAGGAGGAGAAGGGGACGACAGAGGATGAGATGGCTGGATGGCATCACCAACTCGATGAGCATGAGTTTGAGTAAACTCTGGGAGCTGGTGATGGACAGGGAGGCCTGGCGTGCTGTGATCATGGGGTCCCAATGAGTCAGACACCACTGAGCGACTGAACTGAACTGAACTGAACTGAACTGATTCTCTTACCCTTAAGAGGATCATTCTCCTCCAGAGACAAAACTCCTGACACACCCTCTTTTGTATTTGTTTTATTTGTTGTTTGTTGTGGAGTTGTAAGCATTCTTCATATACTTTAGATGGTAAACCCTTATCAGATTTATGACTTGAAAATAGTTTCTGCTATTGTAAAGACTGACTCTCCTCTGAGTTGATAGTGTCCTTTCATACACAGAGCATTTAATTTTGATGAAGCCCATATATATATATATATATACATATATATATATATATATATTTTTTTTTTTTTTTTTTCTTTTGCTGCTCATTCTTTCAGTGTCATTTCTAGGAATCCACTACTATGGATTCATAGTCAAAAATCATGAAAATATGTACCATTTTTTTTCTAAGATTTTCGTACTTTAAGCTCTTCTATTTAGGTCACTGATATATTTTGAGTTGATTTTTACAAGAAGTAGGAGTTCAACCTCATTCTACTGCCTATTTATATCCAGCAATTGGTTATAATTTATTGAAGAGGTTACTTTTAGCCCATTGAATGTTCTCAGCAACTTATTCAATAGTATAGGACCATAAATTTATGTGTTTATTTCAGGATTCTCAATTCTACCCCCTTGGTTTAAACTTGCATCATTATGCTAATATCATATTGTTTTATATTGCTTTCTCTGTAGCAAGTTTTGAAATCTTGAATTGTGAGCCTTCCATTTTTGTTGTTCTTTTTCAGTATTATTTTGATAACTTAGGTACCTTGTATTGCCATATGAATTTCAGGATCTACTTTTCCATATCTGCAAAATAGGCCATTGTGAATTTTAGCAGGGATTTCACTAATCTGTAGATAACCTCAGGGAATTTTGGCAACTCAACATTATTTTGTCATCAAATCCATGAACACAGATCTTTTTTAATTTTTTTCCACTTTATTTCTGTCTTTAGTTTCCTTCAGCATTGTTTTATAGTTTTCAATATATAAGTTTTTCATATATTTAATTAAATTTATTTCTAGATCTTTTATTCTTTTCTATACTCTTGTAAATAGGATTGCTTCCTTAACTTCCTTTTTTATTGATCATTTCTGCTATACAGAAACACTATTTTTGTGTATTTGTATGTCCCCTGTAACTCTGTTGACTTCATTTATTAATCCTTACAAGTTTTTGGTATATTCTTTGGGATTTTTCTATACATAGGGTAATATCATCTGCAAATCAAGATAGGCCAGTTGACAGTCTGGTGATATTTTCAAATTTCAGATGGAGAGGTAACTATCTAAAGAGATGTAATATCCTGCTAAACTGTCAAGTAAGAGTTTGAAGAAAGCACAGTTACAGACCTTTAGGATTAAGAGCTGCCCACACAAAATTAAAAATTAAAAAAATTAAAATTACAAATAAAAAGAATAAAGACTTTTGCTTATCATCTGGTTAAGCGGTTCCTATCAGATCCAGCTATGCCATAGATAGCAAGTATGTTTAAAGTAAAATGCACACAGAAAGCTTACAAAAACTATCCAAAAGGCAGCAAGATTCTGAAGGCAAGTCAATATTTGGAAGTCATTCCACATTTTTCCAGCATTAGTTGGAGGGCTGGCTAAAGTCACTGCATTGTATAAAGGATAAAATCCTAAAACAAAAGCAAAGAAAACAGTCTTTCTTCCCTAAAGAATCAGATAAAGAATGTAAGGCATTCATAGTTGCTAGAAAAATGAGGTTTTAATTTTTAAAAAGAGAGAAGCCTTGATTGGGAACCTCAAATGTTATATACAAAGTCTTCCCAAACATCTGGGTGACCTCTGAACTACAAATGTACCAAACAAACTCTTGCTGAGAATGAATTAAACTTTCAGTTTGGTTAGGGCCAAATTATTGCCTGCTAAGACAAACAAACCAAAATCAAAACTCTGCAGAAGAAAAAAATATGTAAAACAAAACAGAATTTAGGGTATTCATAACATTCAGATTATACAGAATACAATCCAAAATTACTTGGAAAACACAAACCAAGAAACTTTGATCTATCTTTAAGGGAAAAGACAATGAAAGAGGACCTACATTAAGATGCCCTTGATGTGATGAAGAAAATCATGATGAGATTATTTATTCATGATAAAAATTCTGAAAAATAAAACAGAAGGAAACTGGTAAAGGGCATCTACCAAATCTCACTGATAAGATATGTAATGGTAAAAACGGAGAAGTTCCCCCTAAAGTCAGGAAAACTGGAAAGAAATCTGCTTCTCACCACTTTTCTGGAGGTAATAACTATAAGAAGAAAATAAGAATAAAATGAAGATTATAAGGCAAAAAATAAAACTGTCTCTATTTGCAGATGATAGTCTTCATATAGACAATCTTAAGGAAGCTATCAAATTAATAAATAAATTTAGCAAGATCATAGGACACATAGCAGCTTAACTTATCATAATCCATTTTTATATGCTGGCATCACAATATTGGAAATTATATTTTAAAAATCAGAGATAAAAAATTCTTAGAAATACAAAACTTCTTGAAAGTGAAAGTGAAAGTGAAGCTGCTCAGTCCTGTCTGACTCTTTGCAATCCTATGGACTCTAGCCTATCAGGCTCCTCCATCCATGGGATTCTCCAGGAAAGAATACTGGAATGGGTTGCCATTTCCTTCTCCAGGGGATCTTCCCAACCCAGGGATCGAACTTGGGTCTCCCGCATTGCAGGCAGATGCTTTAGCCTCTGAGCCACCAGGGAAGCCCAAAACTTCTTGAAAGACCTCTAGAAGGGGGCATGTGGGCTTTAATATAATCTGAGTAGAGACTATGCATGTTCACTTTATCACTACTTTAAAAATCATACATAGATGTGATACATTTGTTTCACAGGAAGTGTAAAGTGTTTATAGAGCATTCCTAGTATAGGGTAAATTATCATTTCCTCTGGGTAAAATCCCATTAAGTACTACTCTAAATGAACACTTCATCAGGGTAATAGTATCACCTTAGACTCAAACCATGTACTTGTATTCTAGAAAAGTTACTTAAATCTGTAACTTTCTACATTCAGATAGATTCCTCACTTACAAATTAGTCAGCTCATGTCCTTTTCCTGCTCAAAGCCCTCTGATGGGTTTATATTCATTTCAGAGTAAAATCTAAATTTCACCATGCCCAACATGATCCACTGCACACCTCCAGAGCTGCTCCAGAGCATCTCTGTTTCCCTCTGTGCACGTCTTTGCTCATTCCAGTTTTACTGCTGGTCTTTGCAAAATATTTCCACCCATATACTCCTATTTTCTTGAACTGGAAATCTCTTTCCTTAGATTATTAATCTACTTTCAGATGTTTGCTCAGATTTCACTCCCTCAGAGACTACTGCCTGGTCAAGCTCTTAAAATGGCACCTTCTCAGTTTCTACTATCTAAACTGCTCCTTTTTTTCCCCATTGGAGAAGCAAATGGTACCCCACTCCAGTGCTCTTGCCTGGAAAATCCCATGGACGGAAGAGCCTGGTAGGCTACAGTCCATGGGGTCGCAAAGAGTCAGACACGACTGAGAGACTTCACTATTTTTTTCCAATAAAACTATGATCCTTACAATATTTATATATATTTTAAATATATTTATATGAACATTATATATTTATATGAATATCATATAGTTATATTATATTATATAGCTATATAATATATATGCATTTTTAATTAGATGCCTTTCCTAATGAACCATAAATTAAGTACCACTAAATTCTATAGGAACACAAACATGGTTTCATTTGTTGCTATAACTTCAATGCCTAAGACTACCACCTACATGGTTTACCATCAATAAAGGGTCACTGAAACAAGTAAGGACAGTTTGCATCACTTTGCACAGACTCCCCATTAAGTTTCTTTTATTAAATGTGATTAAATCCATCAATCTCAGATCATTTTAAAGCTCATATGGTTAATTAACAGTCAACCCTGTGAAAGATCAGTGTTCCCGTGCCTCATGTTGTCATGTTAGCTCACTTTCAGAGGATCTCACTTTCAGAGGATCTCCTTCATGACTTGCAAGAGTTGCACCCCATGCAGACTATCATACACAGATAAAATTGTTTACAATGTATCATTGGAGTTTTACAATGTGCCTTAATAGTAACAAACAGCACTTTTCCCAAGGGAGATGTAATTTCTTTGTGTAAACATTAGGAGTTATTTCTGGCCAGATTCACTCATTCTAAAAATTACACAATGTGCAAGTTAAAAATATTCCCTTTGCTGTTGCTACAGTGTGATTACATGAAATTGCCAACGGTCATCATAATAACATATTCAACTACATCAATTTTCCTGAGTAATTTTATAATTTACTTGGCTTTTATTGCATTTCATCACAGTTCTGCATTACTGCATAAATTCCTTAAGGCATTTCACACATTAATAGTTATTTCATCCCAAATTTTAATCTTGAATATCACTTTATTTGGGTCACTGTGAAAATGGAATCCATCTGTATATTGACATGACTTTGACAGAAAACAAGTGGTTGCCAAACATTCTGTAGAATTACACTTAGTGCCAATTTGGTTTTGGCAAATATTAATGGAAAATAAAGCACTAATGAACATTTTTGCCTAGAATAATATTTGATGTTTATATAGTTTCTCTCATCAAAAGACATCAGACATGCAACAAGTGAAAATCTTGTTAACCTTCAAAAAATTCCCTGTGAGAAAAGTAGAGTTCATTTATTTCTGCTTCAGCTTCATGCACTTTCTGTTCTACCTTCCCAGGGACAGAGATAAAGCTTTTAAATAATGACACATTTACAGAAGTGAAAAGGAAGCTGTCCCTTATTCACAGAAAAATTATTTAAACCAGATTTGCTTAAATGTTGGATTCAAATTTAATTTTGATAGGGTTCTTTAGAGTATTTCACACATGAGGACAGATGTTAATGATTACATAATTTTTGAAATGTGTTATAAATTGATTAAATCTAATATTGGTTAGGAAGCACTTTGTTACATGGCATATTACAGTTCCTTGACTATGTCTCAGATAATATATTTTCACGAGAGGCAATTTTATTAGTTCATTCACTCATTGCTTTAAAATGTTCCTAAATAAAAACTTTGAGTCAAAAATAAATCTTGGAACTCGGATTCTTCTGCTCCAACTGCCTCCTTAGTTGCCAGTTATTGACTTCTTCTTCTTTCTACCTCAAGCCAGAGTCCAGCACTTCTTCCTCCATGCCCCAAATTTCCTCTATATTACAGGGACTCTCCACATGTGCTCCATAGACCAATGGCATCATTGGCCCAGTATTAACTGGGCCACAGGATATAAGAGCAAAACATCAAGCCCTGCATCAGACCTAGAACATCAGAACCTCTGGGACAAGAGTCCAACAATCAGTGTTTGGGGCTGTGAAAGATGCTGCTATTGTGTGAGAGTCACTATTTTATATATTGTACTGACCATGCCCATGAAAGTCTTACGCTACAGGCTCAGATTCATTTTTCTCATAATAAATAGTGTATGTGGCATTCTATCTGTTGCAGTGCTTAATGCAGCTATTTTCCTTATTTCTGAGGACTACTCTAAGGATGTAACATTAGATTAAGGTTGACAAAGACGAAAGAAATGAGATATGCCCAGAACAACAGATGGGCTTTTTGAGGATGGACAAACTGCAAAAGCCTGTGACATGAAAAGTATGATGTATGTAAGTAACTTGAAGTGGACAATAGTCATTCAGCTCAGTGGACACATGGAAAGGATGAGAGAGATGACAGAAAATAGGTATGTAGGAGCCAGATCTGGCTTCTTTAATTTAGAAAAACATGTGAAATTCAGATGTATTATGTGAATTGATACTTTGTCCTCCCTATTACTTAATTTTAGTCTAGTATATCAATGTTGTACAGTTTCTTTGAACATTCAAAGTAAAAAGCTTAGATTTTATTGTAAAAAAAATGAGAAAAGCCTTTGTGGGTGAAAAGTATTGGAGAGACACAATCTACTGGTGTCTGTAACAGATAAAGATGTTTGCTTGTACAATTACTAGTATATTTTTTAAAGGTCTAGTAATGCAACATGGCATGAAAGGAAAAATAAGTGTGTTTAATAAAATATAAAATACAAAAATAGCTAACACCTCCATCACAACACATAATTACCATTTCTTTTTTCTGTTTTTGAGTTGATAACATCTTAGGCCTACTCTCAGCAATTTTCTAGTTCAGAGCATAATTCTGTTCATTATAACCACAATGCTGTACATTAGATCCCCAGAACATATTTATCTTCTAATTGAAAGTTTGTACCCTTCAAATGAATATATATATAAGTATGTCAAATAAATATATTATACACATTAAACATACAATATCATGTCAATTATATCTCAATAAAGATAATAAGTACAAAATTCATTTCATATTCTTAAAACTTGGAAAATGTTTAAAAATGCAAAGAAAAGCATCTACAACCAGTAATTGGAATTAGAAATAGCAATACTACTATTGCGATGGGATACTTCAAAGTAGATAGTCCTAACTTCTGATTGAGTAGCATCATTTATATAATAAGTCTTTCTTAAAGTTAGTTAGTTTCAGTGGGCATCAGTGTTCTGACCTGTAGAACAGGAGGAAATAATATATTTTTGCAAATCCTCATTTAAGATTAGTATAATAGTAAGGCCCACAGCTCAGAGAAGGCAATGGCAACCCTCTCCAGTACTCTTGCCTGGGAAATCCCATGGACGGAGGAGCCTGGTGGGCTGCGGTCCGTGGGGTCACGAAGAGTCGGACACGACTGACATAACTTAGCGGCAGCAGCAGCGAGGCCCACAGCTAACATCACACTCAGTGGTGAAAACCTAAAAGCTTTTTTTTTTTTTAAGCTCAGGAATAACACAAGGATGCTAACTATTCACTTTTATTTCAATGATACTGGAAGTCTTACTCGGAGCAATTAGGCTAGGAAAATAAATAAAAGTCATCTGAATTGGAAAGGAAAGAGTAAAACTGTCACTATTTGTAGATGACATATTATATATAGAAAACCCAAAGACTCTAAAAAAAATATAAGAACAATAAATGAATTTATTAAAGTTTCAGGACACAATAGCAATACACATAAATGTGTTTCATTTCTATAAATCAATAACTAACAGAAATAGAAATAAAGAAAATAATCCCATTTACAATTGATCAAAAAGAAGCAAACACCTGGTAATAAATTAAGGAGGTGAAAGAGCTGTACAGTGAAAACTTTAAGACATTCATGAAGGGAATTGAAAAAGAAACAAATAACTAGAAAGAAATTCCATGTTCATGGGCTAAAATAATTAATATTGCTGAAATGTCTGTATTACCCAAAGCAATCTACAGTTTCAATGCAGACCTAATCAAAATTCCAGTGGCGTTTTTCTCAGAAATAGAACAAACAGTCCTAAAATTTGTATGGAATCACAAAAGACTGGGAATAGCCAAAGAAAGCTTCAGAAAGAGCAAAGCTGGAGGCAATTGTGCTCCTTAAATTCAAATGATATCACAAAGGTACGCTAACTAAAACAGTACAGTATTGGCATAAAAACAGACACATAGATCAACAGAACAGAGGAGAGCCCAGAAATAAATCCACATACACATGTCAATTTACAAAAAAGGAGCTAAAAATACAATGGGGATGAGACAATCTCTTCAACAGTGTTAGGAAAACTAGACAGCCACATGCAAAAGAAGAAAATTCAACCACTGTCTTATTTCAGAGTCTCCCCTCGACTCAGATGGTAAAGAGTTCACCTGCCAACTCCGGAGACACAGGTTTAATCCCTGGGTAAGGAAGATTCCCTGGAGATGGAGATGGCAACCCACTCCAGTATTCTTGCCTGAGAAATCCCATGGACAGAGGAGCCTGGTGGACTACAGTCCATGGGGTCGCAAAGAATCATACACAACTTAGCAACTAAGCAAAAACAACATACTACGCCATATACAAAACTTAACTTAAAATGTATTAAAGACTTGAATGTAAGAACTGAAACCATAAGACATCTAGAAGAAAACATAAGTGGTAAGCTCTTTGACATCAGTCTTGGCAATTTTTTGGATTTTTTTTTTTTTTTTTGGATTTGACATCAAAAGCAAAGGCAACAACAGCAAAAATAAACAAATGGGACTACGTCAAAGTAAAAAAAGCTCTGTATAGCAAAGAAAACTATCAACAAAGTAAAAAGGCAACCTACTGAATTTGAGAAAATATCTGCAAATAATATATCTTATATGGAGTTTAATATCCAAAATATATAAATAACATACAACTCAATAGTGAGGACAGTCAATTTGATTTAAAAAAGGCAGAGCATCTTCATACATATTTCTCCAAAGACAAGATACAGATGGCCAACAGTTATATGAAAAAAAAAATGCTCAGCATCACTAATCAAGATGGAAATACAAATCAAAACCACAGAGATAATCATCTCACACCTGTTAAAATAGCTATTATCAAAAGCTAGTGCTGGCAAGGATGTAGAGAAAAGAGAACCCTTGTGAAATGTTGATGGGAATGTAAATTGGTATAGCCACAATGGAAAACTAAATGAAAGATTCTCAAAACTTACAAACTGAACTACAATATGATATAGCAATTTCATTTCTGGGTATTTACCTGAAGAAAACAAAAACACTAACTCAAAAAGATTATGAACCCCCATGTTCACTGCAGCATAATTAACAATATCCAGAATACAGAAAGAATCTAAATGTTCATTGAGGGATGAATGAATAAAGATATGAAGTGTGTGTGCATCTGTGTATGTGTGTGTGTGTAAACCCAGAATGGAATTATGCCATGAAAAAGAATAAAATCTTGCCATTTAAAATAACATGGATAGACTTTCAGGGCATTATGGTAAGTAAAATATATTAGACAGAAAAGACAAATACTGTATGATTTCACTTACATGGAGAATCTAAGACAATAAAAGGAAAAATGCAAGCTTACAGAGAACGGACTAGTGGTCGACAGAGGTGAGCAGCGAGGATGGACAAAATATGTGAAGGAATTAAAAATGTACAATCTTCCAATTATAAAATAAATAAATCATAGGGATGTAATATACATCATGGTGACTATTGTTAATAAAACTGTACTACATATTTGAAAGTTGCTAAAAGAAAGCAGACCTTAAAAGTTCTCATCACAAGAAAAAATTTCCCTAACTATGTAAGTATGGTGATAGATGCTAACTAGACTTAAATTGTCATAATATAATTATTTTGCAGTATATACAAATATCAAATCATTATATTACAAGCCTGAAGCTAATATAATGTTATATGCCAATCTTACCTAAAAAATGATATTTCAAGTAAAGGTCATATTAGAGAACAATTATCTTCAATTTAGCTATTAACATCCTCCATTGGGTCTCAACACTGCAAATATATGTGAACAAATGTGTACATGTACCTTTATTTCCCTATATAATAGCAACAACAAATTTAAAATACAATAGAAAAACATATAAACAACCTAAGAAGGAAAGCTATCACTTAATAAGAAAATTCAAAAAAAAAGAAAGAAAATTCAAGCATAAACTGTGAATTTATCAAAGCATTTTAAACAGTAGAAGAAAACAGTGCTAGAGCTAGTGTTAGTCACTCAGTCACCTTCAACTCTTTCTGATCCCATGGACTGTAGCCCAGCAGGCTCCTCTGTCCGTGGAATTCTCCAGGTAAGACTACTAGAGTGGGTAGCCATTCCCTTCTCCAGAGGATATTCCCGACCCAGGAACTGAACCTGGGTCTCCTCCGTTGCAAGCAGATTGTTTACCATCTGAGCCACCAGGGAAGCCCAGAAGAAAATATTCTACTACATATTCTAAGTGTGTTTCAGTCTCTGAATAGCTTGTTCTTTTTCATATCAAAAATAATCTTTTTGAATTAAAGTTAAAAGGATTTTAAAAATGCTAACTTTGTTTATAACCTTGGGATAAAAATGCATTTGAATAGAAAAAAAATGCAAAAATAAAGGAAAATAAATATCATCATATTAATGTTTAAAAATTCCACGAGTCACAGAGATTTCTCAAATGTATTTTTAATTTAGATATGGTAAAGCTTACTCTTTTTGAGACATAGTTCCAGGGGTATTGACAAGTGGTAAAGTCTTATAAACAAATACTACAACTGAGATAGAGAAGTTAGATCAGCTCTCAGATATATTCCCTTATGGTCCCTGGTAGCCAGACCCTTTCCTCTCTTCTACCCCCTGACTATCAATAATATTTGTTCATATAACCATTTCCAGAATGTCATATAAATAGAATCATCCAATGTGAAGACTTTAGTTTTGCTTCTTACACTTAACACATTTGCAATTCAGACACATTGTTCCATGAATCAACAGTTTGTTGCTTTCTGTTGCTTAATTAAAAAAACCCATTGTAGGGATCTAGTACGATTTCTTTATTCAAACACCATTGAAAGAGCATCCGGGTTGTTTCCAGGTTTGGGTCTGTTACCAACGTTCACATACAGGTTTACATGTAAACTAATATCAGTTTTCATTTCTCTTTGGGTCTCCCGCATTGCAGGCAGATTCTTTACCAGCTGAGCCATCAGGGAAGCCCAAGAATACTGGAGTGGATAGTCTATCCCTTCTCCAGCGGATCTTCCCAACCCAGGAATCGAATTGGGGCCTCCTGCATTGCAGGCGGATTCTTTACCAATGAGCTATCAGGGAAGCCTCATTTCATTTTAGCAAATATCTTTGTGTGAGATAACTGGGTCATACAATAAATGATGTTTCACTTTATAAGAAACCACAACACTTCTTCAAAGTGGTTGTAGCATTTCACATTTAGGCAATGTGTGAGTTCTAATTGCCTCATATCTATGTTAGCACCAGACTTTCTCCAATTGTTTGCTTCTTTGTTTTTTAACACAGCCATTTTAATAGGTATAAAATGGTATCTCATTTATGGCTTTAATTTTGAATCCCAAAATAACTAAAAATAAATAACTTTTCATGTGTGTAACTACTATGTCTGTATACTTTGGTTAAGTATTTTCTTAGCATTTTTCTCTATTTTTTAAAAATTTGATTTGTTTTTGCCATTATTGAGTTTTCAGAATTCATTATATAGTGTAGATACAAATCCTTTATCTATTATTTTTGAATATTTTATCTAGTCTATGACTGTCCATTCTGTTAACTTCACTTATCAAAGTTGAGGGTTTCAAAATTATGTTTAATTTATCATTTTCTTTAAATGGGCTATGCCTTTGGTATTCTACTAACAAATCTTGACCTCATGCAAGGTCACAAAGATTTTCCTACAAACATTTCTAGTGGTGATGTCAAAAGGTACGACCACTTTGGAAAAGAGGTGAACAGTTTTTTTGGAAAAGAGGTGAACAGTAAAACATACTCCTGTCATAAGATCCAGAAATGAGACTCTTAGTTACCTAAAAGAAATGAAAGCACATATTCGTATGTCCATTAAATGTGAATCAATATACAAATCATTATCTACCCATATATGGAACAATAGTTACCAATGAAAAGAATTTATTGAAATGCAACAAATGTTTCTCAAAGTAATCATACTAAGTAAAAAAAAGCCAGATAAAAGGAATTCATAAATTAATATTTTATTAATATAATATTCTATAAAATGCAAATCAATCTATAGTGACAGGAAACAAAGCAATATTTTGTCTGAGGAAGGGGTAGTGTTGGGGAGAGAAATTGGGTTAAAAAGTGATACAAATAGACTGGAGGTTTTGCATATATTTATTATCTAAATTTGTACACTTATGTCAATACTTATCAACTTGTACATTTTAAATATGTTCGGGGCATTTTGTGTCAGTTATACTTCACTGACACTTTTAAAACATCCATGCAACTGACATGACAAAACAACAATAGAAAATCTTCAATTAATAGATTACAAATACTAAGATATCTGGACTTTAACATATGGGTAGGAAAATAATTTAGGAAACTACAAAGACATCTGAGAAATTAAGAGACATAACTACATATCTTCAGCTTTTACATCTATCCTTTATTTCATCATGAACATAATACATATTTATGAAATAAATATTTCCTACATCCAGCTTTATTAAAAACAAGATGCTTAATATACTTTTTGGAAAGTTATAAAATGAGTATTTACTTATAACTACTTGCCATCAATTTATTCCATGTAGAAAAATTATAATACTTTGCAACTTTCCATGTATATAGCTGTACAAGTTAAGATTTATTTTCTTATTTCTTCAATCCAAGTCTAGAAATACACATTTTGGGAAGAACTAAAGCATGTCTCAGGTGTGTATTTGTACTTGAAAGAATGCCTGAATCTTGAAGAAGATTTTAGTTTGTGGTAAAAAGCAAAATGAGAATGGAATTTGTTTTTTAGTATGATTCCTCTTGAGAAAATATTGTCTGATAAATAATAAGCCATGTTTTATCTCCTGGGAAAAACAAAGATTTATACAAGTTACCTGGGGATATTTGTGATACATCATGTCAAAATTAATATAACTAGAGACAATCACCTTTCCCCACAGATCTCTTAGGGATATTCTGCTTCATACTCCTTTGGATTTCAGTGGTGTAACATCTGAATAAACATCATATCAAGCTTTAAAATTAGCATGCTTCGTCCATCAGCGTGCCTCTAAGTGTACGAAATGCTGGTGCCTATTACTGCTCTTGCCTCCCTAGCAATCAAGGAAACAGATGGCTTGCTCGGGGAAGCAAGTATCAACTCTTTCTCAGGAGTCAGAGTGTGGTTTGGAACAGAACCACTCTGAGGGGAAAAAATCTGGACAGAAAGCAGTAGTCCAAGAGCTAAACACTTTCTCTGTGCATCCCTTGCATGGTATCAGGGCCACTCCCATATATCTTCTCCATGTTATATCCTATCCGTATTATAAAAACATCTTCTTGTGAACTAAGAATATTCACTTCTGATGATGATGAACCATTCTCAAGCTTACTCATCAGGGTGTAGATCTTTCTCAGACTCAGCTGGCATGACACATTGAGTTGTAATGTTTTCCTTGCTTTCCCAGCACTATTAACATACTTGCTAATATGTTAATATATTTTAGAATATTTCCCTAATTCTCCTTATTCCTAATACCTATTCAGACTTCCAGTCATCAAAAAAAAAAAAATAACTTATCCTTAGAGTATCAAATATATTTTTAATATTTTGATGTTGTTTTCAGAGCCTCTGGTTTTCTAGTTTTCTTTTTTTTTTTTAGTTCCATTTCTTTTTTTTTTTCCATTTCTTTTTATTAGTTGGAGGCTAATTACTTTACAATATTGGAGTGGTTTTTGCCATGCACTGACATGAATCAGCCATGGATTTACATGTATTCCCCATCCCGATCCCCCCTCCCACCTCCCTCTCCACCCGATCCCTCTGGGTTATCCCAGTGCACCAGCCCTGAGCACTTATCTCATGCATCCAACCTGGGCTGGTGATCTGTTTCGCCCTTGATAATATATATGTTTTGATGCTGTTCTATTTGTTTTTCAAATGTTATGTTGCCAATGTTATGCCCTTCATTGATTTTATTATTATTGGTCAATGTTTTATAATGCCCATCTTTAATTTTGTATCATTATCCACGTCACTCTGGGTCATTTGAGCTGAACAAGTGATAATAAGGGAGTGTGGATGAAGGCAATATTTTCCAAAAATGCATTCATGCCTCAGTTTTAATATATTATTTATTAAGAGTGAGAATCAATTTAAATGACAATATTTAGAGTACAAAATTTTTAACTCTTGCCTTAATTTTCAAATGGAATTTATAGTATGTTTTTTCAACGTTTGAGACTCCTTGAGACACTCTCTATGGACTTGTAGGTGGTTATACATGTTAACTATTGTCTCAGTCATTCTCCATAACAAACTGCCACAAAATACAAGTGGGAGATGATAACGTATTTCTCACTCCCACATCTAAGGGTGGACTGCAGAGCAGTGCTCCACGTGTTTTTTTCTAGGTCCAAGGATGGAAGGACAGAGGCTGTTCAAGGCGTGGTTTCCTGTGACAGAGGCAAACACGCAGGATAGTAAGGGAGATAAATAGCACAAGCACATTGTGAAGTTCTGTTTGGATTGCATCCCCTGGCTAAAGAAAGCTACATGGCCAAGCTCCAAGCCAAGAGGTGAGGAAGTATACTCATCCTATGGAGGGAATGGTATCTAGGAGCTAAGTGGTGAGTATTTGCTGAAAAATAATCTACCATTCCAGGGGAAGATTTGTAAACCCTTTTCAAAAGCTGAAAGTTTAAAGAAGTAAAATAGTAACTAGGCTGGCATTAGTGGTTCAGTGAGAAAGACACACTGATTTATTTTCCCATAAAGATGTAGTTACATATGGAGATTAGAATCAATTTTTAAATTACATTTTGGGTTAAGTGTATTTGAAAACTGGCCTGAAACCAAACCACCATGAATAGCATTATTTATGTGTTCCAAGTCATAAAAGTTCAACCTATCAACACATTTTAGGGGAAAAATAGTAATTTGGGGATGGAGAGCAACACTACTATACTTTTCCATACTTTCCACAGAACACCTAGAATTTTATTTTTGATTGAGATGATGGAAGTTTAGAAGAGGATGTGAGTTTAATTAGACGTGCATTTCCAGGTCTGCACAGAGACAGCCCACAGCACACATCATTTTCTGATACATTAACAGAAGATTGCTTCAGAGTATCCTATGTATTTTCTTTTGTTAGATTTGTATATTTAACATGACCTATGTTAAAATATGGTCAATTTTTTTTCTTTTATTTTTTTTCCATTTATTTTTATTAGTTGGAGGCTAGTTACTTTACAATATTGTAGTGGTTTTTGCCATACATTGACATGAATCAGCCATGGATTTACATGTGTTCCCATCCTGAACCCCCCTCCCACCTCCCTCCCCATCCCATCCCTCTGGGTCATCCCAGTGGCCAAATTTTAAACTACTATTCATCTATTTATGTTATATGATAGACTTTAAAAAATAGTGGTGGTGGTTTAGTCTCTAAGCCATGTCCAACTCTTTTGTGATTCCATGGACTGTAGCCTGCCAGTTTCCTCTGTCTATGGGATTTCCCAGATAAGAATACTGGAGTGTGTTGCCATTTCCTTCCTCCAGGGGATATTCCCGATTCAGGGATTGAACCTGTATCTCCTGCTGTGCAGGCGGTCTGCACTACAGGTGGATTCTTCACCCACAGACACAAGGGAAGCCCTTAACAAAATGCACTGTTCCAAGTCACTTCAGTCATGTCCAACTCTGAGACCCCATGGGCTGTAGCCCATCAGGCTCCTCCATCCATAGGATTCTCCAGGCAAGAACACTGGAGTGGGTTGCCATATCCTCCTCCAGGGGATCCTCCTGACCCAGGAATCGAAATTGCATCTCTTATATCTGCTGCATTGGCAGGTGGGTTCTTTACCGCCAGTGCCACCTGGGAAGCCTTTAACAAAATAAACAGTGGTAAATATAACCTTAAAAAATGCTGAAGCAGGATATGCTTGTACCTTGTATTGATATTTGCTTATCTCACTTTCTCCCTCTGAGGCATTCAGGTGACTCGATCGCACACTTGTCAAAGAACAGGTGGGTGGTGCTATGGGGAAAACACACAGGCTGTGCATACATAACAGACACAACATGATAAGCTCTAACATATCTGATGGTCCTAAAGTCCCTTGATATTTAATCAGGCTCTTAGAATCTGTATGAACTAATTTATTTCTTGGAAATTCCATTATTCCATGCTTATTATTAAGACAATAAAACCAATATGATTTTGAATACTCAAAATCTTAATCTAATTAACATTCAATAATCTAATTAATTATTAATTGATAGTGTTAATAATATAATCAACATATTTTATTGAGTTATAATTGACATATATTAATCTCAGGTATAGAATATAGTGATCTGACATTTGTAAAACATTACAAAATGACTACTATAATAACTCTAGTTAATATCCATAAAATATCTATTTAAATATACAACTAGTCCTTTTAGATTCTCTAACAGAAGGTGTTTATTCCCCCATAACAAAAAATCAATTTGTGTCTACTATTTATTACTTATATGTCTTCAAGCAGATTGCACTAATTCCAATATTAACATTCCTGACCTAATAAATGTCTAAAATTTTATTCCAACTTTCATCACCAGATTTATTTTGTTATTATTCAACAATGAAATATCACAAAGTAACATATTTTATAAACAGTCCATGACATATATAAAGGCAGAATTCTATGGAATTGTCTAGGTATTTGATTCAGGATAAGTTGATTAAGATACTTTGGCACAAACTGCTGAAATATTTCACATTACTTAGTCCATAACATACTTTTATAATTGTAGCAGATTTACAACTATGGAATACAATAATCAAGACATAAAAATGCACCAATCTTCTTGTGATATCTGATTGATCAATACAATAATCAAGACATAAAAATACATCAATCTTCTTGTGATATCGGATTGATCTGTGAACTACACCAGCGGGCACCACATCTCTACCCCACCCTAAGTTCTCTAGTGTCAGCCTTTGGTGATCTTTCATACAAAGCAGTTATTTTTTATGTGGCTGTCAATCATAACAGTAAGTTGCAAACTAAAATCTACTATCTTGCAAATGGAAACAAAAATCTGTTGGCCTGCTACAGTTTTATAAATCTAGGTTTAGGAAAATCTTATACTGGTTAATATGGACCAGTTTTCAGGTCACTTATCAACTTGATATCTTCTTGTAAATTAGCAGTTGTGGAACATAGGAGACTTGTCTTAAATACAGGCAAAACTGAAAATATACATCTTTTCCCCCATGTCCCTAACTCTTAGCTGCTGGATGTCAAATGTAGACTATATCAAAATTAAGATGATGGAAAACTTTAATCCTGGTTCCAGAAGGCTGGGCCTCTGTTCTGCATCAAGGGTCTGTTTTCATCGATAGCAGTATCTGATATCTACAAAATCTAAGTTCCCCAACTGTTGCTAATTTGTCCTCTGGTTTAGGAAATCTCATCTTTTTTTAGTGGAGATGAGGGGAAATAAATCCTTAGGGGCTGATTCAGGTTTTGCACTCCCATATAGAATCTTTATGTGTCTTTGTATTACATATATACACCCACACACGTGTGTTACATATATACACCCCCCAACACGCATGTGTGTGTGTGTGTCTGTCATATACACATACCTATATAAGTTCTGAGCAGAAGCAGCTCAGATCCTAAACATATATATATAGTGTATATATATATATATATATACACATTTCATATCCCCTCTCACCTCAAAATGCAGTTATATTACAGTCATATCATGGGGATAGTTTATTGTCACCTACTTCTTCACTTCAATATAAGAATGTACATATCAGACAAAAACATATAAGCACATTATAAGATGATCTCTTGATATACTTCTAAGCCATGTGAAAAGTACTTTTGATTTACATATATTGAGTAGGAATGGAAACAAACTATTTTCTCTATTGATAGAAATGATAAACTTTCTGATATTTGAAAGACATGTCATATTATCAAAAAAGAACATTATATCATATTTAAATATTTTGGAATTATCTTTCAACTTTCATGTGTCCATTATTTATAGCTGGGTAGCATTTATCATGCATGATTACTAAGACACAAAACCTGGAGAAGGGGTGGTACATTTGTTAGGATTAGATTCACTAGATTTATCTAAATTCTCAGGAAATAAAATCACAAGTGTCTCAAACAAGACAAAGTTCCTCTGTCATATAAATGAAGTCAGATATCACTAGTCTTGGGCTAATAATCCTGACTCCTTAAAAAAGGATTTCTTAGGTTGATACATATCCAGTTACATCTTATTGGTAGAACTTTAGTCACCTGGTTATTTATAGTTGCAAGTTAAAAGTGAAAGTCACTTAGTCAGTGTCTGCCTCTTTGTGACCCCATGGACTATACAGTCCATGAAATTCTCCAGGCCAGAATACTGGAAAGGGTAGCCTTTCCCTTCTCTAGCAGATCTTCCCAATCTAAGGATTGAACCCAGGTCTCCCACATTGCAGGTGGATTCTTTACCAGCTGAGCCACAAGGGAAGCCCAAGAATACCAGAGTGGGTAGCCTACCCCTTCTCCAGAGGATCTTCTCAACCCAGGAATTGAACCGGGGTCGCCTGCATTTTAGGTGTATTCTTTACCAACTAAGCTATCAGGGAAGTCCAGTAAACTGGAAAATGTTGCATGTATTCTGAGTACCAAAATAAAAAATTTCTGAAAGAAGTACTTAAGACACTCCAAAGAATAAAAATATAAAATCTATGAGGGCTCAACTTTGACAGAGCAACACAAAAATAAAAGCAGACAATAAATAATATAAAAAGAATAAAAATACTTTATTGATTATTTAAGTACATCTGTGGGCCTACCAGGCACAGCAAATTCTAGGCATTGGGATTCTTAAGTGAAAACACACACACATATACAATCTCTGCCTTCACGTGGCTTATATTTTAGTGGACGAAGACGGCTGTTTTGCTTGTGTGTTTATTTTCCAGTACTTCCAAGTGTTGCGCTGTGCTCAGTCGCTCAGTGGTGTCCAACTCTTTGTGACCCCATAGACTTCAGCTCGCCAGGCTCCTCTGTCCATGGAATCTTCCAGGCAAGAATACTGGAGTGGGCTGCCATTCCCTATTCCAAGACTTTCACAGGTACACCTACTTTACTAAAATTGAGTAATCATCCTGACTTTCTTCTGAGAAGCCTCCTGGTACCTAAGATTCCAGGTGGTTTTGTAGTGATAAAGTGATATGCATTTCCGATGCTTTGGCAATAAAGCATTCAACTCCACATTCCCATTGTGTCAAAGGTATCATCCTCTTGCTTACACATCTGTGTCTCTACTTGGTAGAAAAACAAGACACCAATTACTGTCTCCACAAACTGATCTATACCTTTCTTCATCATTAGAAAAACAAATACTAACACAAAAAACTCCAAGAAACCTAGGATTTTTATTTCCTAATTCTTTTTTCCACCAATAGATGGGACATTTGCAACATATTATCCCTTCCCTCAATCTATTCTATACTAGATCCTGAGTTTTGTTGTAATGGATTTATCTGTTTAATTTCAGCCTATGACTGTATTTTCTCTTTTGTGTGTTTATTCAATTTCAGAAATACTTATTAAGCACCAATACAATAAGATTTTTCCACCAATTTTGAACCTTTTGTGAATCCATTGTTATGTTGCACTTTTGTTGTTGTTCAGCCGTTAAGTCATGTCCAAATCTTTGCAATCCCATGGACTGTAATCCACTAGGCTCCCTCTGTCCATGGGATTTTCCAGGCAAGAATACTGGAGTGGGTTGCCATTTCCTTCTTCAAGGGATCTTTCCAGATCAGAACCTGTGCTTCTTGCATTGGCAGCTGGATTCTTTACCACTGAGACACCAGGGAAACTCATCTTGAACTTTAATTGCATTTAAAAATACAGTTCAGAAAAACAGATTTATGGCAATGTGAAACTAACTATGAAGGGGTTTCAGAGTCAAAGAGCCAACCACACAGGGGCTGAAATGTTTACGAAGATGCTATACCTTTTTTTATCTCCACCACTTGTTTAAGGCATTTAAAAGAAAACATGTGCCACCTTATATTCTTCGATAGGAAATTATTGTGACAAAATAATTGGTGAACATGCTTTTAGCAGAAAAATAGGGGGTTAGATTTCCTGTCTAAAATGCAATATAGCTTTTCAAGAGCAAGGAAGATAATTATATATGTTTCTCTCTGTGTGTATATATACAATATAATGCATTGTGAATATATGCATGACAAAGTAGGTAGAAGAAAGGGTAAAATCAGATTTGTATCCATTAACTTGTAGGCATATCCATTATACATTAAGTTTCTGTTGCTATATTGTTAAGTAAGCTTTAGATTTGTTCATTTAGTATGAGTATATTGATGTAAAAACAAAAAGTTAAAATCCAAATGTATCTCTGAACAAATACACATATATATTGTGGAAACACAGAGAATTTGGTAAGAGTGTGAAAGAACGGACACATTTCCTAATACATTAACAATTAAGGGCACCCTGTGAAAAACATTTAAGTGTTGTAATTTATGAACTGCATTTTTTCCTCTTTGATGCCCTGTGAAACTAGTAAAAATATAACATTTTCAATTAGCATTCAACTACTTTTTATTTTATTTGCAGAATATGATAGAAAACCATTCAGAGGCATAACTAACTTGAGCTCTGTATACATTTGGAATTAAATGTGTTTAAAACATATTTTTCAGTTTTTCAGTTTGACAAAATATACTCAAAAAATTCTCAGATAGTTCCTTCTGTTTTTCAGTTTTAGCTTGCTGCATTTGGCAATATTTTAGAGGAATATTAATATGTATAAAAGTTAGATTTTTATAAACTAAGTCACCCATTCACCATAAATAATATTATGCCATGCATTTTAAATTCAATTTCAGATATTCAGCTAGCTGTAACTGCCAAGATAATACTACAATCAGGCTTATTTCAGAGTTAGTAATGTGGTCCTTAGTTATAATATGCAACTTGAAAAGACTGATCCCCAAAATACCAGTCCTCACCAAGTTTTAAATTTCTACTTTAATTGGAGCAGAAAGAATTTACTTTCTGCCAGATATGTTAATATGTGCCTATGAGAAACTATTAACTTTTTTCATATTTTAAATGTATTCCAGGGATCGCTTATCATCTTGTAGATTCATACCAGGCATCTGCCCAGTTGGCCGAGGACTTAATGAAGAACTACTCTCAATGGCAGTTGGCAGTGAGTAGCCACACCTACTGTTGTGTAGACACACACACACATTCACAACCCCCTTCAAGATGCTCTTACTATAATTCAGCATATGTGGGACATCTCAACAGCCATCTTTGCCTTTCATTTTCCCATCTTATACCTGAGTTTCTATGCATATATAATCTCATTTCCACCAAATTCTGCATAAAGATCTGCCTAGTTTTCAAACAAGGAGGTAAACAGTCTTGAGGCCTTTCGATGTCCTTCACATCATCCCATTAATAGCCGCATTTACCCACAATGGACCGTCAATGCAACAAGGTTTTTCTCCAGCGTTATGGAGATACCACTGACATAAAACACTGTCAATTTAAAGTGTACAACTTTAAACTTTCATATACTTATGTGAATGTATTACCAACTTGTGTGTGTGTGTGGTGAGACCGTTTAAGACTTACTCTCTTGACGACTTACTAGCATATGGTACTGTATTAACGATAGTCACCATGCCGCACTTTATTCATAACTGGAAGTCTGTAGCTTACCCTTTGACATCTTCACCCATTTTCCTCTCTTCCTGCATCTCTCCTCTGGCAACCATCAATCTTCTGTTTCTTTAAGTTTTTTGCATTCCACATGTGAGTTCACATAATATCGTTTTTTGTTTTCTGACATCGTCCAGGTTAGGCCTTGCACACGTGTCAGCTTTGCACTTTGGAATAGCCGCAGTGTTCCGCGCGGGTCTCAGCCTGTCTCTGGCCTGGCTATCCGTAGGGCTGTCGGTTATCCGGGGACTGGCCTGCGGGCCACTCCCACGCAACGAGTGAGGCCCCCGCGGGCGTTTCCCCTCAGAGCCAACCCTGAGGCTGGAGCAGCCCTTGGGTTCTCCTTGGGATTACAGAACGCACCTCAGCAACCACGGTCAGGGAACCTGGAAATAAAAACAACCAACAAGCCCTACTCCTCACATGCCTGCAGGGCCCACTCCACCGGCCCGCTGGGCGAGGTCACAGGTAGACGGAGACCGGGCAGGCGGGCCTGGGGGGCATTTCCGGTTTGGGGCGAGAGGGAGGGGCCTGTGTGGTCAGGGGTCCCTCCTTATTGGTGGATTTCAAACCTGAAAGCCGGAAATAAAACCCAGGCAGCGGACAACAAGCTGCAGAACGGTCAGTTAGCTACCTTCGCGACGGCTTAAACCAAAGGAAGCTTCAGGGCTGAGGCGACATGAGGCGACCTGGCTGTTATCCCGCCGTGGAGCTGGCAAGGGTTTGTTTGTTTGTTTGTTTTGCGATCGTTTTCTCTGAGAAACTTACGTGTCTGTCACTTACATTACAACTAAAAATGCCCGGTCAGGTGCGCACACTTACCTAGATCGGCAGCAGGTTCCAAAGGCAACACTGAGGACCCAGGGACCCTTCGCTGAGTTTGCCCGAAAGATGACCTCTGACGGAAATCCGGTACAAAATCAAAGCCAGGAATCTGGCATTGGTGGGAAGTGGGTATCTAGCTCTGCACCATTTGCCCCATGCGTGCGTGTGTATCATCACCAGGTCAGTCAGGATACAAACTATTTCATCACCACAAAGAGCTCCCTCGTAACCCTTTACAGTCACACTCATCGCGCTCCCCCTGATAACCCGAACCAAGGGCAGCCACTAAAACGCTTTCCCTTTGTATAATTTTGTAATTTTAAGGATTAGGTATATTGACATATACATACTATTGTATGTAAGCTAGTTAGTGGGAAGCTGCTGAATAATGTGGGGAGTCCAGCCCAGTGCTTTTAGGACCTAGAAGGGTGGGATGGGAGATGGTAGGGTGGCTCAAGAAGGAGGAAATGAATATATGTACACATACAGCTGGTCTAGGTTTTCAGCACAGCAGAAACTAACAGCGTTGTAAAGCCATTATCCTGCAATTAAAAAAAAAAAAAAAGAATATTATGTAAATTGAACCAGACAGGATGCAGTAGTTTAGACGTCGTTGTTTTGTTTGTTTGTTTGTTTTACTTGACATAATGTCCTGGAGACCCAATCAATTGTTGTGTTTGTGCTTTTTATTCCAGAGTAGTATATCATGGTATGATAGTACAGCTCACTTTTGAACAACAGATTTGCACTGGGCTGGTACACTTACATGTGGATTTTTTTTCAGTAAGCACTACACACATCCATGGTTGGTTGAATGTGTGGATTCAGAACTGTGGCTTTGTAGGGTAGATTATAAAGTTATACACAGGTTTTCGACTGCCTTGGGAGGTGTCAGCACCCCAGTTTTATGTTATCCATGGGTCAACTATGCTATCGTTTAATCATTTACCCATGAAGAGAACTTTTAGCTGTTTACTGGTTTTGCTTATTTGCTGCTATGAACATTCACACGGAGGTTTTTGTGTGGATATAGTTTTCATTTCTCTAGGTTCATGTTTAGTTTTTTTTTAAGAAACTGCCAAATTATTTTCCCTAGTTCCTGCAATATTTTACATGCGCAGCAGCAGTATATGAGTGATCCAATTTTCCTGTATCTTCACTAGCAATTGGTATTGTCACTTAAAAAAAAAATTAGTTGTTCTAACAGGTAATCTCATCATAGTTGTGATTTGCATTTTGCTAGGCTAGTTATGTTAACACCTTTGCTTGTGCTTATTGCCATCATTATGTCATCTTCAGGGAAATATCCCTTTGTCTTTGCCTATTTTATAATTGGATTGTTTGTTTTTAAGTGCTGAGTTTAGAGAGTTCTTTATATATTCCAGATGTGATTCCTTTATCAGAGATGTAGCTTGCAAATATTTCCCCCAAATTTCTAGCTTTTCTATTTTTCTCATTAAGGTTTTTCACAGAACAGAAATATTAATTTTGATGAAGTTCAAATTCCATATATATATATATATTTTTTTTTTTTTTTTTCTTTTGTGGATCATGCTCTTTGTATCAAGTCTAAGAACTCTTTGTCCAACCTTTGGCCCTGAAGAATTTTCCTCCTTTCTTTGAAAAGTTTTACGTTTTACATTTAAGTCTGTGATCCATTTTGAGTTTATTTGTATAAAAGGGACAAGGTTCAGGGTGAGGTTCACTTACTTGCTTGTAGATTTCCAGTTGCTTCAACACCATTTATTTAAAAGGCTATCCTTAGTCCATTGAATTATTTACATTTGCATCTTTGATAAAAATCACTTGGCCCTACTTCTGGGGCTATTTCTGAGTTCTTAATTCTGGTCCATGATCTCTGTACATATCTCTCTACCAAGAACACAGAGTCTCAATTACTACAGCTATATCATGTGTCCTGAATTCAGATAGAGTGAGTCATCTCACACTATCCTTCTTTTTAAAATTGTTTCAGAATTGTTCCTTTGCCTTTACATATAAATTTTAGAAAAATTTTACTATAACTAAAAAAAAAATCTTGCTGAGATTTTGAAAGAAATTGATGAGTGTGAAAGTACAGGCTCCTCAGGTTCTCTCCCTACATCATAGAAGGGAGGGGTCTTACTGTCCAGTCAGGAGGAAGTCCCTGATCCCCAGTAGTCCTCCCCTAACACCAGTGCAGGTTGGGCTATGTTATTACAACCTAGCAGAGGTGAGTAACTAGGCTCTCTGCTCAGTCTTTGCTAAGAAATTTGTGGGGAGACACACTTTTTTTTCCTGTGATGTTTGACTAGAAGAAAGCAGTTATTGTTTAAGTTTTCTGTCTTGCTAAGCTCCCTTCCTGGTCTCATAGCTACAGAAAACAGATATACAAGTTTTTGTTACCATGCTTTTTAATTTTAGTCTATGCTTATTGGCATTTTAGAGTTGCTACCTTATGCAGACCCAAATCTGAGGTGTATGAGGCAAAAAGAAAACCTATGATACTTAGCACTGTGTCATCCCTTGGGTCATTATCCTATAGGTCCTCTTTCCTTTGCACTTCAGCTTCTTCTTAAGGTTATCTTATATACAATGTTTGAAGCATTCAGTGTACACATAGGATACAAATGGGAGAGTACATCTATTCCATCTTCCTAGAAGCCAGTGTCATAAATTTATAATTTAACATCTCTTATGTGCCTTTCCCAAGTGGTCCAGGGCTTCCCAGGTGGCCCAGTGGTAAAGAGTCTGCTTGCAATGCAGGAGATGTGGGTTTGATCCCTGAGTCCAGAAGATCCCCTGGAGAAGGAAATGGCAACCCACTCCAGTATTCTTGGCTGGGAAATCCTATGGACAGAGGAGCCTGGTGGGCTACAGTCCTTGGGATCACAGAGTTGGACACGAATTAACGATTAAAAAGCAATAACAAATGTGCCCTATATTGTGCTATACAAGGAAAGTTTAGACCTCAAGGAAATTATTTTCTACTATAGAAAGAACAAATTTTTATATGTTATTCTTAAATGATACAAATGAGAAGAAACAGATATGTACACTTGTCTAGAACTCAAGAGAAGGAAAGCTACTCAGCTAAAACCAGAATTTCTAGGTCTATTTCTTGTGGGTATGATGCCTAAGTTGAGACTTAAAATATAAGCAAAATTCACCAGGTGCATAAAGTAGAAAACAAACAATCCAATAAGAAGTTTACTTACATGAGAAAAAGATAATTTGGTAGAATCTGTGAGAAAAAAAAAAAAAAAGCTCTTTCAGAATATGAGTCTGAAGAAATAGGTGGAGATTAAGTCTTGGAAATCTTTGAATTATGTCATAAAGAGCATATATATGTTTTCCTGAAAGCATAGCTGAATCATTGAATTGTTTTATAAAAATTTAGGATAGGCCAAACTTCTTTTAAATAGAATTACCTTTAAGTTAGGTAAGGAATAAATATTAATAAAAATGGAATGATATTAAAGATAAGCTGAACAAGTACAAAATCATTCCAATATCTCTGAATATATATATAATAATGGTATTAAATATAGAAATGGAAGTAAGAATCAGTTATTAAGGGAATATATAAATATTCCATAGGTAAAATTATCTGTATTGATTATTGATTATTCCCCATCCATTGCTGTAAGAAAGTGTGATATTAAATGTGAAGTTCAGAGGAAAGGACAAGATTTTGAATGCTTCAATAATTTAAAAAATTATAAAAATAGAACATTGTAGGGTATACAGAAGTAGAAATACAATGTTGTACACATGAAATTTATAAATTAGTGTTACCCTAAAAAAAGTGATTATCGTGAAACATACATTTTAAAGGGAACACAAACCGGGAATCTTAGAGTAAGAAGTTAGTCTAGGACGAGAACTGTGAGTGAATAACATCACTGTACTTATGTGTGTAGAGAGAGTCCATAAAGCATTACCTGTTATGCTTATTAAATTAGTTTAGAAGACCAGTAGGAAGCTTAAAAACTATGCTTGTTCATTCTGGCAACAAGATACTTTTTGGTGTTCCTGGTATGCAATTTCTCTGTTGTGTGTGTGTGTGTAGTGGGGATTGCTTTACTTTGAGACAATGATTTTGACTTTATGAAAATTGAATGCTAATGGACAAACAGTCCAATAGTTTGAGGATATTATATGTAAAGTTCACATCTTCATTATTTTAAATCACAGACAATAAATAGGGTTACTTACAGATGAATGTGAATAAATAGCGGAAAAAGGAGAGAAATAATTCTGAAGAAGGCTGGCAGAAAAGCAATCATCTTTAAACTATCTGCCTCACAATGTGTGGCACAGAGAAAGTGCTTTTTAATCCCTTCTTAACTAAATGGAAAGAGCTTTCAGCCCTTGAAACTACAGAATATGAAGTGTTGATATTTTACATCAAGTACCAATAAATATGTAAGGATGAGTGGTGTAACCAGGAAGTTAAGACTGTCCATACCTAGAAGCCTTAATTTCTTGGATTTCAATGAAAATCTTAGTCATCTCTTAAAAGTAAGAAGCTCAGTCTTGGATGGTAGTCTTGAAGAAATGGGTTACATTTTACAAAAAAAAAAAAAAATGAAAGGAGATTAAGAACAAAAAATGACGACGATTAAGAAAAAACTGATCTGAAAGACACAGGGTTGTTTAGCCATGTAGCAGAATCAGTTAAAACTGAGTGAGTAGGAATACATAAGTAAAACATTTGCAATATAAATTTGTCCTTACTTTGTTCTTATATTTTAACTAATGAAGACAAAAATTTTTGAATAAACTGTTACTGGATTTTATAAAAGAAAATTAAGAAATCCTAATTTGTTTTTTGTTTGTTTAATTCCATTCTCTCACTTGAAAAATCTTTTTATGTAAAATTTAACTAACATCCATCACCCATCAAAGTGTATTACTTATACGCACTTAATATTTGTTGAGCAGAAAATGGACCATTGAATGAATGGGTTTTTGACTTTGTGAAATGGATACAAGTATCTGTCCAGAACCATAATGCAGGCTTTTCATCATGTTAATCGTCTCAAGGACAGTGTAAGCCTCCATTTTATCTATGTCATCCCTTCCTACTATTCATCATTTTCCAGTGTTCAATTATTTTCTTTGGGGTGGCAACTTGCTACTGTAATATTAAATTTATTAGAAAAGGCAAATCTAGGAAGTCATCTCATCCATCAATCTGTCTTCCGATTAGATTATATCTAAAATAATTCTATTTATAAACACCTGCAAAAGTAGAGACTCCACAGCTTCTCTTGACAACAATTTAAATATTCAATCTTCTTTGAATGTCTTCCTTAGATTTTCTTCAGATACCACATGTTCAAAAGGGAGCCCACTTTCTTTTCTTTCACATGTGTTTAAAAGATTTGGCCACAATTATTATAATAGTCTTGAGTTTATTCTTGAAAACTGAACCACGAGCAATCCATACATAATCCCTGACTAACATGATAACTAAATGAACACATTTCAAGCACATATTGTTTTATTATTGATGTTTAATATTTTTATTAACAGACTTTATATTTTAGGATAATTTTATATTTACAAAAGAATTAATCAGATACTACAGAGAGGTCCCCATATACCACCTGTACCCAATTTCCTCTATTACTAACATCTTACATTAGTACTGAACATGTTACACTAATGAACAATTATTATTAAACTAAGGTCCATATTTTATTCAAATTGCCTTAGCTTTTCCAAATTCCCCTTTTGTGTTCCAGGATTATAACCAACTCACCAGGTGCCTCTGTTCATGGGATTTCCCAGGCAGTAAAATGGAGCAGGTTGCCATTTCTTTGTCCAGGGCATCTTCTTGACACAGGGACTGAACCTGCAGACTGGCATCCCCTGCATTGCAAGCAGATTCTTTACTGCTGAGCCACGAGGGAAGCCCTATGACGAAGATACCACATTGTATTTAACAGTCTTGTGTTCTTAAGCTCCTCTTAACTGCGACAGATTCTCAATCTTTCCTTGTTTTTGATGAGCTTGATAGCTTTGTGAGAGGGGGTACTAATCATGTATATCATGCTGCTGCTAAGTCACGTCAGTCGTGTCTGACTCTGTGCGACCCCATAGACAGCAGCCCACCAGGCTTCCCCATCCCTGGGATTCTCCAGGCAAGAATACTGGAGTGGGTTGCCATTTCCTTCTCCAGTGCATGAAAGTGAAAAGTGAAAGTGAAGTCGCTCAGTCCTGTCCAGCTCTTAGTGACCCCGTGGACTGCAGCCTACCAGGCTCCTCCATCCATGGGATTTTCCAGGCAAGAGTACTGGGGTGGGTGCCATTGCCTTCTCTGATGTATATCATAGAGCCTCTTTATTGAAATAAGTCCAGTATTTATCTCACAATTAGACTGAGGTTATATGTTTTGGGGAGGAGGATCACAGGATTGTAGTGTCATGTTCATAACATCATACCAAGGGGCCATATTTATCAAAATGATTTATGCAGTTGCTACTGATGTAGGACAGAGATAAAACTCTAGAAAATGATGCTGTTTAGCCTATTTAGCTTGATAAATTTCTTTGTTCGAAGTTGGCTTTGTCTGAAATTAATATAATGATACTAGCTGTCTTCTGATGAATGTTAGCATGGTATATATTTTCTCCTTTATTGGTAATATGCCTGTGTCCTTGTGCATTTAAAGTGGGCTACTTATCATCAACATATATTTGGATTTTGTTGTTTTATCTACTCTGCTAGTCTCTGTCTTTCATTTATGTTTTCATACCATTCACATTTAACATAGTTATCCATACAACTGTTGACCTCTGAGACTCCTCAACTTCCCCTCACCCCAGTAGGACCATACCAAGAAGACTCAGAGGTCCCCTTTATGATACTAGGGATCACCCCCATGTGTGCAGTCATCTTGCTTTGTAAACCCTCAAACCCAAGAAAAAGGCTTAAATGTTAAAAACCAATCTCTCTGTGCAGAAAAAAGTACTTGGCAAAAGTCTCTTTATTCTCCTCTACATTGGGTTTGGTGAAGCCTTAAGAGAAACTAGGCACATAAACATCACTATTCCAAGTCAGGTGGGAGAGCTTCCTAGAGCTTTTAAACTAAATCAGTGAGAATAAATCTTCAAAATGTCTCTGTATTAACTTAGGGTTTCTGCCATTGTTGCTTTACATGTGGCTAAACAGCCAACTATGCTGGGACCTGCTAAACATAATTTTAGTGACTATGCACCTCATGTTATCATACAGTATACTTTTTTCTCAAGTAACTTGGCAGAAGTTTGATTTCTAAACTTTCCCCAACCTGGGCACAAGTAGAGCCATCCCCTGTAACTATCCACCACATTCTTTTCTTCGGTACTTGATTCAGTGTCTTTCTTCATCTCACAGTTGAACCTGATGACCATAGTTCAGTGTCTCAGCCAATCTCACTGCAAAGCAGGTATACAATGTAATTTGGCAATACATGTGACCTTTTCCCTGCTTTAGAGTTTTCTTGCTTTTTATGTTGTCTAACAAGCTAGGCGGCTTGTTTATAAGAGCAAAATTAGTATAACACTCTCATTCCCTTTATGTAAAAGTCATGTGCTTAACTTCCAGAGTAGAGAAAAGCATGCTGTCTTTGACCAGTACTGCTATAAAAGGAAAAGGAATATCCAGCAAGGAAAAAACCTATTTTGAAAGGTAAAGGGATGCTTATATCTGAGGGGGACAGGGATGCTGAATGGGAGTCAAGTATGTATATACTGAAGAAGGCTCCTGGATTTCCAACAAGGAAGCATTAGATAACCGCAGAAAGGGCAGATTCAGCGTAGTAGTAGAGTGAAGGTAGATTATAATAAACAGAGGAATGAGTATGCTGTGAAGCATTAGAGACACTGAATTTAGGATTGAATTTCAGCTAGAAGTTTGAGTTTATAAGGATTTTTTAAGTCAGGGTGTAAATACTGAGGCAAAACTTATCTCTCCTGTTTCTTCATTTTGTTTATGGACCTTAAAGCTTTTCTGTCTTTGAATGCCACCTAGCTCAACCTCTTTTTTTTTGGAGTGAGCACAGTACAATATATGAAGAAATAAGTGGGTTGAGTAACACTTTTGGTGTGAGCTATAGTCACTGTAATGCTTCATGTTTTTCGTTCTCAAAGTCTCTTGATCGTCTGCCTTTTCTTTGAAACTCAATTATGCATCTATCTAAATTGAGAGGATCAAAAAATCTTAATACCATCATTTAATGTCAGTTTTATGGTTATAATATTTCTACATAGAGGATTTCTTCTAGGATGTCTAAATGAGTTCTTTCTCTCTATACTTGATTGATAACATAGGAAATATGAAATAGACCTCATTATATTAGGCCTAGAATAAAAAGCATTCTCATCAGCTAGCTGCATATAGAAGCATAAATAAGGAATATTTATTAAAATGTATGAAACTATATTCATAAATAAAATACTTTGGGGTGGTGATATATTACTCATTCTTCATGATGTAATTTAAAAAATTTTGAATCATCACCAGTAGGATCATCAGGAGTTATTTCCTCTAAACAATCTGTTGATGTGTTTTAAATTTCATATTTCATATATCAATTGTTATTCAAGTTGATTTCCTAGTATTGCTATTCAAATTGCTCTCAATAGCATTAGAGTGAGAAAAAGGAAAAAATGAAATGAGTAAACCTGTAATATCTACTTAGCTATACTGATCAAATTATCTATACATATATAATTATATGTATGTGTGTGTATATAAATATATATATGTAAACAGAGTGAAACATTGTTTATTAAACTAAAATTGCTCAGTGCCAGTTACAGACAGAGTTTGAGCAAGCTCTGGGAGATGGTGAAGGACTGGGAAGCCTGGCAGGCTGCAGTCCATGGGGTCACATAGAGTCGGACATGACTGAGCGACTAAACAACAAATATGAGATGTTGTTGACATGTGTGAGAACTAAATGTCATCAGGATAAGATTCATTAATTGACTAATAATAGATTTTTCGTTCTTCCTGAAGATTGAAGAATAATGGCAGTCACAGTATGTTCCATGAAATTTGCATGATTTTGAATTAAAATTCAATACTTAGAGCAAGTAAAATCTAACTTCTTTGGAGGCTGAATTTGAAGGCTATACAATAAGTTACCAAGTATAATTCATCATTCTTAAGTGCATAGTTCTTCTGTGGTATATTTTGTGGATTTTTATATATTATCAAGGATTCATTTATGATAATCACTTCATTTGCACGAGCAAAGATAATTTATTTAAATGCTTGAGTCAATGAAATTCTCTAATTATTTCATTTTGTCTTGATTCTTTGCCCAGAGTTTTATCTTTAGGCAAGTATTCTTTTCCAGATGAGGTACTTGTTTTATGAACGTACAGCTGACTGTCCTTGTTTTTCTTACTATTTTAGCACTAATTCTGCAAATGCCACCTGAAGGAATGCCTTGATAACTAAAACATAGAACTAAATTCATGTTCTTCAAACTTATCATTTAATAGCATGCAAATAATATATATGTATTCTGTTGTTACTCTTTACTCAATATCTTATCAAGCAAAGAAAAGGGCATCAGAATCAAATCTCTTAAATTTGCAATTTAAGAGATCATAAGTCCTGGGTGTTCATTGGAAGGACTGATGCTGAAGCTGAAACTCCAGTACTTTGGCCACCTCATGAGAAGAATTGACTCATTGGAAAAGACTCTGATGCTGGGAGGGATTGGGGGCAGGAGGAGAAGGGGACGACAGAGGATGAGATGGCTGGATGCACCACTGACTCGATGGGCATGAGTTTGAGTAAGCTCCGGGAGTTGGTGATGGACAGGGAGGCCTGGCGTGCTGCGATTCACGGGGTCGCAAAGAGTTGGACATGACTGAGCGACTGAAGTGAACTGAAATGAACTGAATGAATATATATTGCTTTAATTTAACGACAAAGAAATGTGATAGGCAAAATGTTGATTAGTTTTTAAATTAAATGATCAAAATAAAATATCAGTATCTCTATGATTATAAAGGTTATAATTACTTAATTGATTTTCCCTTTATTTTTCAGTTATATTTAACTATATAAGTGTGATTTTCCTGCTGTGCTCAGAATTCAAGTTCACAATTCATTAGAGAATTTCCTGGCTATATTTTTTCCATCAAAACATATACTTCTCTCAGTCATTGGACCAAAGGAAATCTTATTTTCTTTCGTTTTCTAAGAGTCACCTAAGTGTCTAGAGTGTTTACCCTTCTTCTTGGTATTCCAGGAAGAGAATAAAGAGTCATGAGAATCATCAGTAATGCTTGAATTAAAAAGCACACATGAACACTTACAAAAATCATATGGACACAAATATTCTCACAGGTGACCAAAGAATTCTGAGGCAAGTAACAAGTACATATTGCCATTGAACTGGAAAAAAGAAAGCACCAGTTTAGTATAATAAGCTAATGTCATTTTTCTGTTGTTACAATGTATATTCTGAAGCTACAAGCAGTATCCTACTGCTTATTGAGAAGTCTCTCAAAGGACTATTGTTTAACTAGGTTATACAGCCATTTTTGGCATCCTTTCCAGCCTTATTTCGGGAGAAGGAAACGGCAACCCACTCCAGTGTTCTTTCCTGGAGAATCCCAGGGACAGGGAAGCCTGGTGGGCTGCTCTCTATGGGTTGCACAGAGTCAGACACGACTGAAGTGACTTAGCCACAGCAGCAGCCAGCCTCATTTCACATGGCTTTTGCCAAGAGCATCCTGCGTTTGTTCAGACTTTTCGTGCCTCCCCTATATAGGCCATGCTTGGTATTACTGGTATAATTTATATATATATATAGATTATATATATATATATCTTTTTTTTAACAAGTGCTGTGAGATTCCAGAGAGGAGAGATTATTTCTAGTAGAAAGAACTTAAAAAGGTATTATAAAAGATGTAATATTTGATCCGAATGCTGAAGAAGTTATTGAATTTACTAAATTTTTGATGGGAGAAGTTAGAGAAAAAGCATTCCTATTAAAGGTAAGAAAACTGGCCAAGAAATAGTGTAGTGAAAGTCTGGATATAGCACAAAATAGCAGATAGTCCAATTTGTCTAGATGACAGGATATGTCTAAGGAAAATGCCTAGAGATTTTCAGATATTTATCCAGGCTTCCCTGGTGGTTCAGATAGTAAAGAATTTGCCTGCAATACAGGAGATATGGGTTCGATCCCTGGGTCAGGAAGATCCCCTGGAGGAGGGAATGGCTACCCACACCAGTATTCTTGCCTGGAGAATTCCGTGGAGAGAGGAGTCTGGCTGACTGCAGTCCATGGGGTCGCAGAGTTGTCTGGGCCACCACCAGGAAACAGCAGATAGTCTAGTCTGTCTATATCACATCATGTGTCCAAGGAACATGTCTGGAGGTAGGACAGATATTTACTGGCCTTTGGTAATTTGTGAAGAAATTGGATTTTATTTTTAAGTGATTTAAAGCAATGTGTTAAAAATATAAACCCACTCTAATGTATAAGTAAAAGACATATTAACATATTTTGAGGCTGGATTCCATTTTGTAGTCATGATGCAAAGGAATGACTCATTTGAAAAGACCCTGATTCTGGGAAAGATTGAGGGCAGGAAGAGAAGCGGATGACAGAAGATGAGATGGTTGGATGGCATCACCAACTCGATCAACATGGGTTTCGGAGGATTCTGGGAGTTGGTGATGGACAAGGAGGCCTGTGGTGCTGTGGTTCATGGGGTTGCAAAGAGTCGGACAGTACTGAATGACTGAACTGATCTGAAGGAGGTATGTGGGCTTCTATTGTGGCTCAGCTGGTAAAGAATCTGCCTGCAATGTGGGAAAACTGGGTTCGATCCCTGGGTTGGGAAGATTCCCTGGAGAAGGGAAAGGCTACCCACTCCAGTATTCTGGCCTGAATTCCATGGACCATATAGTCCATGGGGTCACAAAGAGGTGGACACGACTAAGCAACTTTCACTTTTCAGAGAGATAATATATACTAGTCTAAAAGTTTCTTTAACAAAAGTCTGTCAAATCATTCCATCCCTTTTTCCCTTATTGTTAAGATATTATATTCTTTGTATTGTATTTTCATAAATATTTTTCCCAGAAATCAATTATGACTTAATTATCATTCTTTTCATATATAATATTCACATATAGTATTATTCATATATATAATATATTCATATTATATATTCATATATATGTATGTATATATATATATCTTCTTTACCTCAAGTCCCTAACACATTCTTATATATAAGAAAAAACTACTTTCTCAATAGCTTGGGAGAATTGCCCCCAATTTATACTAAGATCAAATATGCAGTATTCTAATGAAGAGTACAACTACTAAAAAGCTGCTTTAAACTTTATGATCAATAAGTACCTGATAACAAGCTATATAGAGGCTCAAGCCTTCTTTTTGCTGTCCTTTATTTTACCTCTAAAGAGACAAGAATTAATTGAGGGAAAGGAGAAAGATAGATAAACTGATTATATAAGACAATCCAAATATATACCTTTAAAAGGAAAAAGACATTTTTGGCTGGAGAATCAAATAAAGGAGAATGTTAAGTCCTTTGCTTCAAATAACATGAGTTAGAAAAAAGAATAATAGTAGCTGTCTAAAAATCTACTCTAAAAAAAATAATAAAAAATTAAAAAGAAAATAAAAATCTACTCTAGGTTATGTTAGCACACATCAAATTATATAGTCTCTCAACCAAGCAACCGAATAGATACCTGTTGCAAAGAATTTAACCTTTTTCTATATTCTATCATCAGAACTCCATCAAACCCAAGAAAAATAGCATGCCATAAAAACAAAAACAAACAAAAAAACTAAATAGGATGCTCTGCCAAAGGAACTGTGTCTCCTATGTTATAATTTATTTGCTCACTGGAGGACATCAAATATTTTGTAAAGTCTGGTTTCAGTTACCTCCCATTTCTTGGGTTAGAATAATATTACATACAATTATACCATTACGTTTATTATGAGCATTGTGATGTGATAATATTTGCTAGACTGCTAAGAAAAAAAACTACTTTTGACAATCCATTTTAGATTTTGGAAGAGGTTTGTTTATATTCAAACAGCATTTTTTAGGCCTTATGCCAAAAATTGATGCCATAAAACAGGAGGGACTCTACTTCAAAAGAATTCTAGTGTTTTTATTATAAATATTAAATACTTGGTGACAGTTATAAACAAAGATCTTTACAAATGCTTATGTAACTCAAAATATATAAATGTAAGAAATGCTTATGAACACTTATCCCCTGATTCTTTCCATAGGCCAGCCTAGAACTATCAATCTAAGCATGCTTGCATGCCTGCTTCAGTCATGTCCAACTCTTTGCAACCCTATGGACTGTAACCCAACAGGTTCCTCTGTCTATGGGACTCTCCAAGCAAGAATACAGGAGTGGGTTGCCGTGCCTCCCTGCAGGGGATCTTCCCAGCCCAGGGATCTAATCCAGGTCTCTTATGTCTCCTGCATTGCAGGCAGATTCTTTACTAACTGAACTACCAGGGAAGACCCAGTGTCACATGGGAAGCTCAATTTAAGCATATTTCTCCCAATTGAAAAACAAAAACAAAAACCACATCTCTTATAAACTCTTAAGTGCCAGGTTTCACATCCATTGCTTCTGCTAAAGTAAATGTTTTGGCTGGAACAGTGATAGATCGCACTGATAAAAACTTAATAAATTACCTGGTGAGGTGATCTGTCTCACAGCCAAGTCACCCAGTTAGATTTTCTCTTTATGAAAAGGAAAGGCGAGAGCAAGACAATTAATCTCCATGTTAATTTCTATATTTATTGAACCTGAAGTATAATTTAGTTTATATCCATTTCCTCTAGAAATATATGTGAGAAAATACTTCCACAGTGTTTATAGGCTAAAAACTTAAATAGTTCATTGATAAACTCTAGAATATATTCACTCAGGTAATAAAAACTGTTCTTTGATCATAAAATAATCAGTAATATTTAGATACTTTGAAGGAAGTAGGGAAAACCACTAGACCATTCAGGTATGACCTAAATCAAATCACTTATAATTATATAGTGGAAGTGGGAAATAGATTCAAGGGACTAGATCTGATAGACAGAGTGCCTCATGAACTATGGTTGGAGGTTCATAACACTGTACAGGGGACAGGGATCAAGACCATTCCCATGGAAAAGAAATGCATAAAAAGCAAAATAGCTGTCTGAGGAGGCCTTACAAATAGCTGTGAAAAGAAGAGAAGTGAAAAGCAAAGGAGAAATAAAAGATGTACCCATTTGAATGCAGAGTTCCAAAGAAAAGCCAGGAGAGATAAGAAAGCACTCCGCAGTGATCAATGCAAAGAAATAGAGGAAAACAATAGAATGGGAAAGACTAGAGATCTCTTCAAGAAAATTACAGATACCAAGGGAACATTTCATGCAAAGATGGGCTCAACAAAGGACAGAAATGTATGGACCTAACAGAAGCAGAAGATATTAAGAAGAGGTGGCAAAAATACACAGAAGAACTATACAAAAAATATCTTCATGACCCAGATGATCACAATGGTATGATCACTCACCTAGAGCCAGACATCCTGGAATGTGAAGTCAAGGGGTCCTTAGGAAACATCACTATGAACAAAGCTAGTGGAGGTGATGGAATTCCAGTTGAGCTGTTTCAAATCCTAAAAGATGATGCTGTGAAAGTGCCGCACACAATGTACCCACCAATTTGTAAAACTCAGCAGTGGCCACAGGACTGGAAAAGGTCAGTTTTCATTCCAGTCTCAAAGAAAGGCAATGCCAAAGAACGCTCAAACTACTGCACAATTGCACTCATCTCACACGGTAGTAAGTAATGCTCAAAATTCTCCAGTACGTGAACCATGAACCTCCAGATGTTCAAGCTGGTTTTAGAAAAGGCAGAGGAACCAGCTATCAAATTGTTAACATCCATTGGATTATCAAAAAAGCAAGAGAGTTCCAGAAAAACATCTACTGCTTTATTGACTATGCCAAAGCTTTTGACAGTGTGGACCACAACAATTCTGGAAAATTCTTAAAGAGATGGGAATACCAGACCATCTGACCTGCCTCTTGAGAAATCTGTATGCAGCTCAGGAAGCAACAGTTAGAACTAGACATGACCAACAGACTGGTTCCAAATAGCAAAGGGAGTACGTCAAGGCTGTATACTGTCACCCTGCTTATTTAACATATATGCAGAGTACATCATGGGAAATGCTGGGCTGGATGAAGTAAAGCCTGAATCAAGATTGCTGAGAGAAATATCAGTAACCTCAGATATGCAGATGACACCACCCTTATGGCAGAAAATGAAGAAGAACTAAAGAGCCTCTTGCTGAAAGTGAAAGAGGAGAGTGAAAAAATTGGCTGACAGCTCAACATTCAGAAAACTAAGATCATGGCATCCGGTCCCATCACTTCATGGCAAACAGATGCAGAAACAGTGACAGACTTTATTTTTTTGGGCTACAAAATCACTGCAGATCGTGACTGCAGCTATGAAATTAAAAGACGCTTACTCCTTGGAAGAAAAGTTATGACCAACCTAGACAGCGTAGTAAAAAGCAGAGACATTACTTTCCCAAGAACGATCCTTCTAGTCAAGGCTATGGTTTTACCAATAGTCATGTATGGATGTGAGAGTTGGACTATAAAGAAAGCTAAGCAATGAAGAATTGATGCTTTTGAACTGTGGTGTTTAAGAAGACTCATGAGAGTCCCTTGGACTGCAAGGAGAGCCAATCATTCCATCCTAAAGGAAATCAGTCCTGAATTTTCATTGGAACAGCTGATGTTGAAGCTGAAACTCCAATACTTTGGCCACCTGATGAGAAGAGCTGACTCATTTGAAAAGACCCTGATGCTGGGAAAGATTGAAGGCAGGAGGAGAAGAGGATGACAGAGGATGAGATGGTTGGATGGTATCACTGACTCAATGGACACTGAGTTTGAATAAACACCAGGAGTTGGTGATGGACAGGGAGGCCTGGCATGCTGCAGTCATGAAGTTGCAAAGAGTCAGACACAACTGAGCAACTGAACTGAAATGAACTGAATGTTTAGATGCTTATGCATCACTGTGCTGTGTAAATGATTGTTTCAAAATCATTATTAAACCAGTAAACTAATAATTATATAATAAGGAATATTGTCACTTCAACAAAGCAATGTGTTTATTATTAAGGAGTATATTAACATTTTTAGTTCATGAAGTCAATGAAACTTTTTAATATAGAATAATTATTTTCTTGAATTGGTGGCCTTCAAATTATCTGCATATATCATTTGATGTTCTGATATATAAATGAACTCATGTTGGAAATATGTAATAATTATAAATATTACTGACCACAATTTCAAAAGAAGCTATTTTTCCTTAAATATCTGTAGTACTGCTGACAGATACTAAGCAGTGTGTGTGTGTATGTGTGTGTATGTGTGTGTGTGTGCACATGCTTGTACACAGAGGATAAGGTAGAAATATGAAATGATTTTTTGCTAATAGGGAGGGGAGTTATCATAATGTAAATGTTCTTAAAAAAGTTCTTTACTTACAGAGACTCACTTTCCTCATCTGTAGAATAAGGATTCGAAAAAGTTTCTTTATCATAGATGTTTTGTGAGGAGTAAATAAAATAATGTATATGACATTTTTGGGTTTCCCAGGTGAGGCTAGTGTCAAAGAATCTGCCTGCCACTGCAGGAGACATGAGAAATGTGAGTTTAATACCTGGGTGGGGAAGATTCCCTGGAGAAGGGAATGGCAACCCACTCCAGTATTCTTGCTTGGAGATCCCATGGACAGAGGAGTTGGGCAAGCTACAGTCCATAGCATTGCAGAGAGTCGGACACCACTGGAGCAACTTAGCACACGTGACACTTTTAGCACAAAACCTAGTATAATAGGCATACAATTCATAATTCGTCATTTTTATCATTTCTATCTTCATATAGTTGACTAGAATCAGTTCATATATTATGAAAGAGATTCTTTGCCTACCATGTATCTTGAGATATTTTCATAGTTTGTAGTTTTCCTTCAACATTTATTAGAGTTTTTATTGCTATATAGATATTTTTAGTTTGTATATAATCAATTCTATTTAGAGGAAATTTTTTTTAAGTTTTACTTTATGACTTCTGGTTTGTGTCAAAATTAGAGATTTTTCTCCTATTCAATTTTATGAAAGTATTTTTTTATATTTTACTCTCTTTTAAAATTTTACCCTTCAATATTTAATCCATTTGAGATTTATGGATGATGAGTTGTGGGTATATAATTTACTTTTCCAAATAATGAGTCAATTGGTCTAAGACACTGAAAGGTTACTTTATACATTCCCATAGATCTGATTTGACATCTTTATAATATACTAAATTTCTCCAAATACTAGGCTGTCTTCCTGAACTTCCTGTTCTGTTTTGTTGACACCTTCTTTACCTTCATAACCAAGCCATCAAAAATTCCTACCAATTCTGTTTCTAAAATATAACTGGGAGCTTCTCTTGTTGCTCACTGGTTAAAAAAACCCACCTGCCAATGCAGAAGACCTGGGTTTGTTCCCTTATCTGGGAGGATCCCATAGGCCAGGGCACAGCTGGGCTCATGCACCACTACTATTGAGCCCGTGCTGTAGAGTCTGGACGATGCAACTGCTGAGCTCATGGGCCGCAGCTACCGAAGCCTGCATACCCTGCAGCCTGTGCTTCACAAGAGAGGCTGATGCAATGACCAGTGCATACTCCACAACTGCAGAGTAGCCCCTGCTCGCCACAACTAGAGAGAGTCTGCACAGCAGCAAAGACCCAGCACAGCCAAACATAAATAAATAAATATGGCTGGAATTCATTTTGTTCCCACTGCCATCATTCTAATCCAAATTACTTTTTTTTTTTAATTGGCTAAACAGTAGCTTTCTAAACAATGCCCCCCATTCTAGTCTTGCCCCTCCCCATGTGTATTCTCTGCAATGCATACTGCATGATTTCAGAAAATAAAAAGTCAGAGCCTTTGCTTTAGTTGTTTCAGTGGTGTACCATTACAAGTATCAGAGTCAAACTCTTTCATACAGGGCCCTAAAGTCTAACCTCAGACTTCCTTCCTCTTTGAATTTTTCTGACAATATAGCTCTCACCCACTGAACTGGCTTTTTATGGTTTTTCAGGCAGGCTAAAACATTTTCATTTTCAGCACATGTTTTGTTCAACTAAGGGGATTCTTTCATTAGTCCTTCATTTGACTGTTTCCTAGTTATAATTCTGGTTTCATTTCAGATGCCCTTCCCTAACTCATGCCCTCAAATCTAAATTAACATGTGCTCTGAATACAAATCCTACTGACAGATTTCTCTTAAATATCCAAGACTTTTTTGGTAATTTTAAAGATACAATTATTCCTTCTTCATAGCTGAATATTCATGTTCTATGAATGTATTGTCTTCCTACCTCACACTTAGAATACTACTCATGATATTTTCAAAGTATCAGCTTATTTCCTGAGTTAGTTCTACTTCTGTGAGAAACATTTTCCCTGATAACTTGTTCTTTTTTTAATTTGGTTGGAAATACATTTTCTTCAGCTGCTATTTTCTTATAGTCAAAAATTCAGGTTTAGATTAAGGAATAATATTAACAGGAGAGGGTTTCCTCAATGCTGACATAGGACACTTTTTAATTTCCCCAGAAGAACTCCCCAAAGCACTGCAGCTGACCAGAATGGGCAACAGAGGAATCTTCCCTGGTTGAAATAGGTAGGTATGAAAGTGAAAGAAAGTCAGGTGGTTCAGTCATGTCCAACTCTTTGCGACCCCGTGGACTGTAGCCTACCAGGTTCCTCTGTCTATGAGATTTTCCAGGCAAGAATACTGGAGTGGGTTGCTATTTCCTTCTCCAGGAGATCATCCTGATCCAGGGATTGCACGTGGGTCTCACGCGTTGAGGCAGATGCTTTACCGTCTGAGCCACCAGCGAAGCTCAGGTCGGTATGAGTAGGCATCATATAAGCTTCCTTCAAGCGTACAGCTTAATCCTTGGGATGGTTAATTTGGGGGAGGGGGGCGTGGCACAAGGCATGGCATGTGAGAACTTAGTTCCCTGACCGGGGATCAAACCCACACCCCCTGCATTGGAAGCATGGAGTCTTAACCACTGGACCGCCAAGAAAATCCCATTGTGATGGGTTAATTTTATGTATCAGCTTGACTAGGCTAAAGGATGCCCAAATAGCTGGTAAAACTATTTCTGAGTATATCTGTGAGGGTGTTTCTGGAAGAAATTATTAACATTTGATTCAGTAGACTGAGTTAAAAGAACCACCCTCATCAAAGTGGAAGCATCATCCAATCCATTAAGATTCTGAATGGGGAAAAAAAGAAAAAAGATAGATTCTCTCATTCTCTTCTTGAGGTGGGATATTCATCTGTTCCTGGCAGTGAAACACCTAGCTCTGGGGCCTTCAGAGTCCAGTGCTTACTTTACCAACTCCTTTGAATCTTCAGTCTTCAAAGTCAAACTGAATTATACCACCAACTTTTCTGGTTTTTTTGCTCACAGATTGTGGGATTTTTCAGCTTCCGTAACTATGTGAGCCAATTCTTATAATACATCTCATACACAGGCAATACACATTATTATTAGAGGTATTATGGATTCAGTTCCAGACCACCATAATAAAGTCAATATTGCAGTAAAGCAAGTCACACAAATTGTTTGGTTTCTCAGTGCACATAAAAGTGATATTTATACTATACTGTAGTCTATTAGGTATGCAGCAAGAGCATTGTGCCTAAAAAAAGCAGTGCATATATCTTTATATAAAAAAATAACACACCATTATAAAGTGGTGCCCATAGACTTGTTTGATGCAAGGTTGTGCAGACCTTCAGTTTGTTTAAAAAAAAAGGAGTATCGATGAAGCGGAGTGACATGATGCACAATAAAGCAAAGCATGCCTCACGGGCATAGCATTTGATCATTTTGTATCTCTGTGTCACATTTCTTAAAATATTTCAAACTTTTTCACTTTTATTATGTTATGGTGATCTGTGATCAGGGATTTTTGATGTTACTATTTCAAAACACAACTCACTGAAGACTCAGATGAAATAATATTTTTAATTAAAGTATTATACTATTTTTAGGCAGATCTATGTGTGTGTGTGTGTACATATATATATATATATATATCTGTGTGTGTGTGTGTGTGTGTGTGTATTCCATTGGTTCTGTTCCTTTGGAACTCTGACTAAGAGGATCCTCCCTTAAGGTGGAAGATAGACTTTTTGGCTTAGTTTCAACTATATTGTTTTTCTGACAAGCTAACCCTGAGGCCTGTGCCTGGACATACTGCTCCACTTTTAAAACTCGGATGGAGTTTTGAATGCCTTTCAGTATTCCACCCAGCATGTTTTTAAAATATTGAGAATGTCTGTCTAGAGCTAGAGATACAGTGACAACTGGGGAAAGGGAGATTTTCCTGTAGAGTTAGTTAAAACAGTTTCTTCTTTTGTCTCTATTATTTTTGATAAAACTAGTCATAAATAATTATAAGAAAAAATAATGAATGATTTCTGTGGAGGAAAGAGAAATGAACAAGTACCTAGTGTACTCAAATGAAATCATATAGTACATTTTTTACATTTTTTATTATCTGCTTCATAAATATCCTTAGATTGTATTGTAATTAAAAACTAGATACCAAACCAGGACTTGTGTGTTTGGCATATAGTACTACTAGAGAAAGAGGTCCCTAGACAGATGAAAAGACCCCAACGGGACTGAAAACAGAAAAAGAAATATATAAAAAGACATGGCAACACAGTATTTAAAAGTGAGGCTAAGGGACTTCCCTGCTGGTCCAGTGGTTAAGACTCCGTGCTTCCAGTGCAGTGGGTATGGGTCTGATCCCTAGTTGGGGAACTAAAATCTCATATGTTGAGATTTTTTAAAAAGTGAGACCAAGCTGGCAAGTTAGAAGCCTGTAAGTAATGACTCAATACTGAAACAAGGAAAAAGCTGAGCAAACTTAAAAATCAACTCTTCTTAGATCCATAAGATAAGAGAGGTCATGAGGCAAACCACTGCTGCTCAAATTAGACCAACAAGCTAATAGACAGAACCACAACTCACTAGAGAAGAAACCTATAAACAAGCTACAGTCTCACTGGAAAGCAGAGCTGGGGTTGCCAAACCTGTAATTGACAGTAATTGACAAATTGCTGAATTTAACAGTGAGGAAGCACCCAATCCCCATTTGAAAGTCCAAACTCCAGGAATGTTGAATCAAATGCCAGCAAGGCTGTAGAGTAACAGGAACTGTAATTGCTGGTTGGGCAACAAGAGAGTACAACCACCTTGGAAAATGGTTTAGTTTCTTAGAAAACTAAACATACTCTTATTGTATAGTTCAGCAATTGTGCACCTTGACTTAATTCACTATGAGTTTGGGAAAAGGTGATATTAACATGATTTTGATCACAAGGAAAAGTTGACATTCATGTTATCTACTAATTTATTATGTGCACATGTTTTGGGGAAGTTGGGTTTGGTAGATGTATGTATAAATACTACTACATATAGCAACAATGTCAGTATGTTTTTATGTCAAGTAATAATGTTGAATTTTATCTGATCTCTGTGCTTTTAAAAACAGAAAAGATTAAAAGAACCCCCACTCCCACCATGCTCTGTGTTCTGAAAATAGTTTCCTGCAAAGAACTACCCTTCATGGAGGACTTAGAGTAGATGCCACCCTTGTCCACCTGTGAAAAGGCCAGACACAGACTCAGTATTCCCTTTCTTTGCCTCATAAATGATTATCTGAACTACTTGTCTCCAGTGATCAGTTAGAACCAAATACTTCCAAACCAAGTTTCAGTTCAGCTCGTCTCCGCTTTTCAGGACCCTGAACTTTGGCTCACTGTCCACCTGAGCCAGCTTACACCACTTCCTGAAAATAGTCCTCATGGTTAAATGGTCCCTGCCGCCATTTCTTTACTCCCACTTCCTCACTTTCTTTTTTCCTTAGCATTACTTCCTCTCCATGAAAAAACAAACAAAAACAATAAAAATGTTTTTTCTAACTCTTGAGCTGTTTGTAGACCTTGTGTCAGAGCATTCTCCTTATTGTAATTGTCCTTTTCTCCCCTTTGTAATAATCCTTAGGAATAAAAGTCTCTACTTAAGTTTAAGACTTGCTTGACATTTGACATGAGGAATTTCTAAAGTATTTATTGCTAAAATGATTCTATTACCTAAAAATATTGGTTTTTAATGTGAAACCTGAAATTATAAATAATTCTGATATTACTGTCAGATACATTGGTACCTCACTTGAAATGTTCCTTTGGTTTCACAAAATTAATAAATACCTTGAACTTTTGCTTGATAATAGTTGACCACATACAGCAACCAGTTACCTGGGAAATATTTTATTTGTTTGTTTTTCTTTTTTTCAAATTTATAAGTCACTAACAGCATTTGGCATATGCTGGCATGATTTGATTTTATGGAATTTTACTCCTGATAATCTGTGTGCTTCAAGATTTCAGGGTTAGAATCACCATGTACAAGTTTATTTATCAAATACCTTGTCCTGAAGAAAAAAGAAATTGAAGAATGTATCTCATCAAAGAATCATTTTGATTAGCTATGGCTTTGGCTTTTTCCCATTCTTTACATCCACTTAAGTAATAACTTATTTTATAAACTTTAAGAAAAATAGCATTGCTTTTTAAAAGCCATAAGTTGGAAGAATTTTAATAAACTGAGAGTAAGTTCACAACAGTTAAGTGGAAAAAATGGTTACAGTAAGTTGAAAATAGGAAGGTCTAGATTGATCCCTGTAGTTGGTGATGGACAGGGAAGCCTGGCATGATACAGTTCATGGGGTTGCAAAGAGTCAGACACGACTGAGTAACTGAACTGAACTGAGATTGATTCCAATTGTGTGCATGTTTGTGAGTATAGCTATAGATCTACCTGAAAGAGAAAATTAGCACTAGTTATCTCTATGAAGTAGGACTTTGGATATTAATCACACAGTCTTTGTACTTTTCCATATGTCCCTAGTTTCCTTCAACATGATTAATATATATTTAATCTATATAAAGATCTAAAAGGAAAAGTATTTTTATTAATTTTAAGACTAATCTCTAAAATTTTATTTTTATGACAGTGATTTCTTTCAAACATTTTTAGGTCATGTCGTGTAAATTCGATGCAGTTTTTAAAACTATGGAGTGTTTCAAAATATCAATATTATTATTTTGTATAGAACATGGTAACATTTTAATTTTGGATTCTGGGAGGTTTAATGAAGTGAGAAATATCATTAAGAGAGTCTTGTAGGATATTCCACATATATATACCTAATTGATTAATATATCAATATAAATGATGCATAGTGTGTGTATATATATATATATATATGTATATGGTATATACATAAACATTAAGTATAAGACAAAATGATTTTTGTGAAGATACAACAATTACAAAAGCATAGGTTCTACCAAAAAAAGCACACTCTACTTTTCTGGCAGAAGCTGTTGTAGATTCGTACTGACATGTATGTGTGAGCCATTGTCTTTTCTTTGTGGCCCATGTCCACCAGATAAGCTTCCAATCAGGAAAAAAAACAGAAATACATGGAAACATATAAGGTTAGAATTTGATGCAGAATCTCTTAAATAAATGTTAGAACTGGGGCAAGACCACCCCTCTTCTCTGAGATAATACCAATGGATGAAGAGAATGAAAACTTTTGTGTGCTTAGAACACAGACCTGTGCTTTATCAATAATTAAAAGAACATAGAGAAGAATGTTTTCTAGTGCATGTTGAGTGACACTCAAATATCCCCTGGCCAGAGAATGAGATGTGTTTCTTGACACAGGAAGCTTAAAACAAGAGAGTAGTAGGCTCATAAGTGGAACAGTGCTTCGGTCATTTCTGTGAAAGTAGCTCAGCAGTGACGTGAGGATTGCAGGACAGATTTGCAGCGACAAGAGGAGCCATGCCCCTGTGACAATGAAAGGAGAGCTATATGCCAACAGCAATGTCAAGCCAGAACCATGAGGCAGAACTTCTAACAGCTGGTGACGGCTTAGAGGAAAATAAATGTATGTAGATGAACACCAAGGACTGCTGTTAGTTTTAATTGCTGTCAAAGAAAAAACAATGTAGGTTTTTTATTTTTTAGTTTCTTATAGAGGCAAAGATAAATAATAAATTTATGATTTGAAAGCTTACTAATTCCGAAAGGGTGGTTCAAAATAAAAGAGTATTACTGATATTACTATCAAAATGAACATTTCCTGCGTTTATTAGGAAATTAGAATCAAAGGTTACTTAGGGGAGAAGAAATGGGATGTGGAGATGGGAAGGTTGTCGGGGAAATGTTCTGACATTCAACCTAGAAGGAAGAGGGCAGGAGAAGGGGATGACCGAGGGTGAGATGGTTCGATAGCAGCACCAACTCAATGGACATGAATTTGAGCAAACTCTGGGAGACAGTGAAGGACAGGGAATCCTGGTGTGCTGTCATCCATGTGGTCACAAAGAGTCAGATACAACTTAGCAACTGAACAACAGAACTTGGTTAATCCAGTACCTTCTGTTGCAACTTGTCCCAGTGAAGAGTTTAGCATGTATGATTTTAATTTTCCTCAATAATGCATGATATGATAGAAGGTAGGAGAGGTCAATTTCCCCTTATTCTTACAAGAAGAAAAGTTGAGCTTTGATGAGAAAGGAATAGAGTATCTTTGCACCAAGAAGAAAGATAAGAGAGTTTTGTTCTTCCACGACAGATCAAAAAAGGAAATAGTTGTATTGTGACAAATAGGACTGTCCCACACTAGCCAAGAATCCTGGACCATGAGAAATAGAGAAAAGAACTCAGACCATGTGAAGGGAGAAGAGAACACTGAGGTATTTCTTAAGTGCTGAGACCACGGCTCAGGAAATCGTAAACTGATTATTTTTAGATGCATATATAAAAAGAATCTCAGACATTAGAATATCATTAAGGGGAGGGACTGATTGAAATCTTATACATTGTGAAGCTTATACAAATTCCAACAGGGAAACTCTTTCAAGAAAAAATAGAAAAATATGAATATACTACTAAAATACAGGTTTATTCAACTAAAAAGAATGCCAATAAAATATGAATGTTTAAAGAACTGACAAATAGCATGATACAAATTCAAAATAATAGAATAGGACTTTATTAACTATCCTATTACATCTCTGTAATATTTTTTAGTCTTTATTTTTTGGAATTATACTATATATATATATATATATATACTTTTTGTTCAGTCACTCAGTGGTGTCCAACTCTTTGAGACTCCATGGACTGCAGCACACCAAGCTTCCCTGTCCTTCACCATCTCCTGGAGTATGCTCAAAACACGTGTCCATTGAGTTAGTGATGCCATCTAGCCATCTCATCCTCTGTCGCCCTCTTCTCCTCCTGCCTTCAATCTTTTCATAGCAACAAGGTCTTTTCCAGTAAGTTGGCTCTTCCCATCAGGTGGCCAAAGTATTGGAGCTTCAGCTTTCAGCATCAATCCTTCCAATGAATATTCAGGGTTGATTTCCTTTAGGATTGATTGGTTTGATCTCCTTGCAGTCCAAGGGACTCTCAAGAGTCTTCTCCAACACCACAGTTCAAAAGCAACAATTCTTCAGCACTCAGCCTTCTTTATGGTGCTACTCTCACATTCATACATTACTACTTGGAAAACCATAGTTTTGGCTATACGCACATTTGTTGTCAAAGTAATGGCTTGTGTGTCATAGCTTTCTCCCAAGGAGCAAGCATCTTTTAATTTCATGGCTGCAGTTTACCATCCACAGTGATTTTGGAACCCAGGGAAATAAAGTCTGTCACTGTTTCCATTGTTTCCCCGTCTATATGTCATCAAGTGATGACACCGTATGCCACAATCTTAGTGTTTTGAATATTGAGTTTTAAGTCAACTTTTTGCTTTCCTCTTTCACCTTCGAGAGGCTCTTTGGTTCCTCTTCACTTTCTGCCAGGAAGGTGGTGTCATCTGTATACCTGAGGTTGTTGATATTTCTCCTGGAAATCTTGATTCCCCTTTGTTTTCATTTAGCCTGGCATTTTGCATGATGTATTCTGCACATAAATAAGCAGGATGACAGTATACAGCCTTGTTATACTCCTTTCCCAATTTGGAACCAGTCTGTTGTTCCATGTCTAGTTGTAACTGTTGCTTCTTGACCTGCATACAGGCTTCTTGGGTGGCAGGTGAGGTGGTCTGGTATTCCCATCTCCTTAAGAATTTTCCAAAGGTTTGTTGTGCTCCACACAGTCAAAGGCTTTAGCATAGAGAATGAAGCAGAAGTAGATTTTGTTTGTTTGTTTTTGTTTTTGGTATTCCCTTGCTTTTTCTATGATTCAGAAGATGTTCCCAATTTGATCTCTGGCTCCTTTGCCTTTTCTAAATCCAGCTTGTACATCTGGAAATTCTCTGTTCACATACTGTTGAAGCCTAGCTTGAAGGATTTCAAGCATTACATTACTAGCATGTGAAATTAATGAAATTGTTCAGTAGTTTGACCATCCTTTGGCATTGCCCTTCTTTGGGACTGTAATGAAAACTGACATTTTCCTGTCCTGTAGCCAGTGCTGAGTTTTCCATATTTGCTGACATATTGAGTGCAGCACTTATCTGGGTTGCATTAAGATCTTTTTGTATAGTTTTTCTGTGTATTCTTGCTACTTCTTCATAGTATTTTCTGCTTCTGTTAGGTCCATATTGTTTCTGTCCTTTATTGTGCCTGTCTTTGAATGATATGTTCCCTTGGTGTCTCTAATTTTCTTGAAGAGATCTCTAGTTTTTTGGATTCTATTGTCTTCCTCTGTTTTGTTGTTGTTGTTGTTGTTGTTTGTTTTCTTAGGAAGGCGTTCTTATTTCTCCTTGCTATTCTTTGGAATTCTGCATTCCAATGGGTATATCTCTATTTTTCTCCTTTGCCTTCTACTTCTTTCCTCAGCTATTTGTAAGACCTCCTGAGACAGCCATTTTGCCTTTTTGACATTTCTGTTTCTTGGGGATGTTTTTATCACCAACTCCTTCCAGCATCATGAACCTCCATCCATAGTTCATCAGGCACTCTGTCTATCAGCTCTGATCCCTTGAATCTATCTGTCACTTCCAGTGTAAGGGATTTGTTTTAGGTCATACTTGAATGGCCTAGTGGTTTTCCCTATTTTCTTCAATTTAAGTCTGACTTTTGCAATAAGGAACTCATAACCTGAGCCACAGTTAGCTCCTGGTCTTGTTTTTGCTAACTTTGAAGAGCTTCACTTTCCTTGTATAAAAACTATTTCAAAATATGGTTTTCATTTATAATTGAGAAAGAAAAGTTAGTCTTCTACAGGATTACTAATAAAAATTTAATTTTTGCAACTGGTAGTTTGAAAAATTCTTCAAAACTTTTTATTAATAGCATTATCTATATTTTTAGAGCTATTGTCAAATTTGGAAAACCTCTATTAAGATGTAAGATATTCATGTATTTCAAGTTCATTTTGTGCTCAGTCACTCAGTCATGCCCAACTCTTTGTAGCCCCGTGGACTGTAGCCCACCAGGGTACTCTGTCCATGGAAGACTCCAGGCAAAATACTGGAATAGGTTGCCATGTCCTACACCAGGTAGCCTTCCCAACCTAGGAATTGAACCGTGTCTCTTGGGTCTCCTTCATTGGCAGGTGGATTCTTTACCAGTATCACCACCTGGAAAGCTCCAAGTTCATTGTCATTGACTAATTCTAGGTAGTCTATAATTTGATAACATTAATGAACCTGTTTATTATATATGTCTGTTGTAATGGCCTATTTTAAATTATACAAATCTTTATGTCAGTATTTCATATCAAATCAGTAAGAGTTTTTATTTTAATGTGTTCATATGATTCATTCCTTAATATTAATTGGATTATAAAACAAATTACCTTACATTTTATTTAACTGATGCAAACTCCTCTTAATTATTGTTTACCATGTAACCTAAAATATTTTTGTTATGGATTAATTCTTGATATTTATATTAACTTCCTAAGGCTGCTGTAACAAATTGCCACAAACATGATGGCTTAAGAAAACATAACTTTTGTATCTCACAGTTCTGGAGGCAACAAGTTTTCAAATTAGAGGAGAATCCATTTCATATCACTTCTAGCTTCTGTTGCTGACAGCTTCCTCCGCTTATAGCCACATTACTCCAGTCTCTGTTCTCATATTATCTCCTCCTCTATGTCTGTCTTCTAATTCGGTATTTGACTCTTGTAAGAACACTTATCATTGGATTTAGGGACCACATGGATCATATAAAATGATTTTCTTGTCTCTAGATACTTAATTCCATATTTAAAGACCCTTTTTCCAAATAAGGTAACATTCACAAATTCTAGGGACTAGGATGTACGCATATCTTTTTGGGGTCACCACATATTCAAACTTTTCTTATCTGAAGGCCAGTAATTCTCATGAGTAAACATTTTTGCAGTTGTTCAATCTCATCAGTCTGTTCCCAGGGCATCATAATAGTTGATTTGATTGTTTTATCTACCTTTGCAGTTGCTTTTCAGGGAAAGAACTTATAGCCTCTTCACTCTATCATGTCATAAGCAAATCTCTAAACTTTCTTTTTCAATTTTCTACTTATTTTGCATTGTTGCTAAAGTCCCTTGATGCTTAAGATAATAAAGAGAGTTTTTATTTTGATTAGTCTTTCAAGCACGTATATTTAGTAGTCCAGAAATTAGATGCAATTAGATTTTTGTTTTGTTCAAATGGATAATTTAGTTTAAAATCTATGCAAATGATGAACTATATTTTATATGATGTTTCTTATTTCAAAATCAATTAGGTGCATTGTGTATTCTATTCAGGTGCTGAGTCATTATAAAACCAAAATCCATTCATTTTAATCAGTTTTTAAGCTATCTACTAGAAATCTATTTATCTATTTATTTACTTATTTGTTTATAGTTACAGCTTTGTCTAAACAGTGTTTGTCTGTGACAAGGCAGCCTTATATGTGTTTGTCTCAGTGTTATGTGTCACTAAAATGTGATCTTACTTTGCTGGTTGTATTTAAAGAATACAACTTTGGTCAAAGTGACAAACAAAGAATGTTAAGATCCTAGTGCCATTCTCACATGTACTGGCTATAAACTATGAAATACCAGTGAGAATATAAAAAAATAATAGGCCAGTAAGATATCTCTAGGAAAATATACCAGGACAATTAGGTGTCAGTAATGATTAGATACCGTGGTGGGTGTCTTAGAATGGTTTCCCAGTGGAAGTGAAAAAAAAAAGGAAAACTCTAAGGGTGGTGGAATCTTTTTATTCACATGTTTATGGAGACACTAGTTTAATATAATTATCATGAAAAGGGAGAGAAAATTTATACCAGAAATTGTAGAACACAATTAAAAACAAAAATTATTTTTCAATAATCATGGGCAAGGGACTCTGATAAGATCAGAGCATAGCATGGTGGAGAGTGTGTGGGAATAAGGATGAGGAAGTCTTTGTCTAACTACAGGATATAAAGTTTAATCCTAGGCACCATCAAAAGCAGATGTCTGTGTCTACACAGATACTGCGCTTCTAAACAGGAAAAACCATTTTCAAAATTAAAGAAACCAAAAAAAAAAAAGTATTATGAAAGAGGAATCCCATAGAAAAAATATAAAAACAAAGTACCAAAGGAGATGATGAGGAAAACTAATATAGTCAAGGGAAATAGAAAAGTTTTCACAGTGGAAATGGGTTAGAATGGGTAGTTTCAATGTCTGCTTAGGTTGTATTAATGGCATTCAGATATTTTTTCTAATTCATTCAGAGCTTACATTACAAAATTCTTTATTATATCTAAAATAAAATTTTCCTAAATTCTATCCATGGTTTATACCTGAACTCAAATATCATCTCTATAAAATTTCAATATGCTAGCCTAAAAGAATTTAACCCATCTTATCTTCTCTCTCCTTTCAGCCTTATCTCCCCCCTGCCTTTTTTTTTTTTTTTGCCATATAAACATTGTGATTCTGCCTAGTTCATTACTTGCTGTTCTTCACTTTCTCTGTCATCTTCCCTTTCCATAAGCTATGCCAAATGTATGGAGTTTTCTTCCTCTGCTTCTCCTTGATTCTTTAGCCCTTCAAATCTTTTCAATATATTTAAGATGGATTAATTGGTAAGTTCTGTTTGGAAAAAACAGTCATTGGGGGTTTAAATAGTGAGAGATATGGGGCTGAGATTCTTTATTGAAAGAAAATGAAAAACTTCAGGGAAGTTTAAATATTCTAATTGGAAGAGATACAGTATACACACAAATGGATACATAAATATTCAATATAATAAAACATACTATAATTTTGGTTAGTAAACAGTGATATAAAGAAATAAAAGAGGGTAATGGGTAATAACAGAGGAGAGGAATATGATTGAAAGAAACTCAAACACAGAACAGACCAAGGGTGATCAGCTCATCTTGGTTAAAGAGATAATATTTGAACCAAGGCATTATTTTTAAATAGGAGCCAGCCGAGCTAAAACTGGTAGTGTACATGGGAATGGGAAACATCCCAGACAGAGGTACCAGCAGTTGCAAAGACCCTGATACGGGAACAAAATTGACCTATTTCAGTATCAGAAAGAAGATATATACTATTAGAGCATAATATGGGCGGTTGGTGGGGGGGGTAACAGAAAAGGAATTCAGATAGATAGGTAGATACCATATCTTCTAAAATGCGTTCAGGATGGTCACAAACTAGATGTAGATGCCCATGAGTTTATTCTCCAATGCCATATAAAAATAAAAAGCAGAACTTCATAATTATTTGTTGGTATCGTATCTTCTATTTAGTGCACACTGCTATCATCTTATAATTTGATTATGGATTTTACTGGTCTCTGTGTTACGTTATTCAAGCAGGGTTTCAAGGTATTTAGCAGATAATCTCCTTGAGACTGAGGGCCATATCCCTCATTCATGTATCCTTGAAACACTTAATTTGGTATATTTATTTATATTAGTAATTATTTTTACCATGTTAGGTATCCTGGTGATATATATTATACTACTTTTTAAATAATTTTTGCTGGATTAACTGGCATGAGTTGTTATTTTTTAACAAGCAGTTTTTCAGTGAGGAGGTTTTTAAATATTATTTGTCAGTCTTTATTTACTTTAAAGATAGTTGAGATTCTTATAAATGACCCTGATAAAATAATATCCAAGGACACATTAGACTTACAGGAGTATGGGACTTTATCTTATCAAGCTTCATTAGCTTACTTACTTTAGACATTAAAGCAATTTTAGCAAAGTTAGTAAATTCAAATGGAAACCTACATATTGCAAGTTCTATAAAGTTAAGTAAAGGAAACTCAGAGTAGTTAACATCACAGAAGCAATATATCAGATCTGAAGAAGTACAGGGAGACTGGATTATTGAATTCCAAGAACTTGCTTACATTTCAGAGATGAGGTAAATCAATAAGTGTGGATATCAACTACATAGGCTTCAGTGTGCAGTATGTTATTCCCTAGTGGTTCATAAAACTTTGCTCTTTGGGTCATTGTGAATAATGTGAAATAAATCACCTTTAATAAAGTAAGCCCTTTAAGCAACCTTGTTCCTTCCTTGTGTTAAACAGAAAATGGTTTCTGCACAATAGCATGTAGATTCTCAAAAGAATACAAAAGGAAAGCAAGTCCTATCTTTAGTTTTGTTGGCATGCTCTCTGTTAGAATATCTTAATGTTAGACCACCATCAGTCACCAAGGAAACTTACAGCTTTGGTAAGGATTTTTAAAACAAAACAAAGGAATTGTGAGTGGCAAGTATATATTTCTATATGTTTCTTTTGCAGTGAATGAAGTAAATAACATTCCTCTCTAAATTATAAAAATCTGCCAGAGTCAGTTGTTCTAAGGAAACACATCTTTGTTTCTAAATATTTACTTTTGAAAAGTCCTGTGTAGTCAAGCTGTTTCTTCTTATTTACCAGTTTACTTTTTACTTTTTTTTTTAACCTGAACATATAAGCATAATTTTACAATTATGAAATTGGAAAAATGTTGTGTTTGAGTGTCTGTTGTCTTTCTGTGAGAGTTCCTTACCCTTTTGATGAAAGCTGTGTACCTTTCCCTCAGAATAATACACTAAGGCTCCCACCCACAAACTTCTGTATACAGTTTCAAAAGGTATAGGACCTTTAATTTTGTTCATTTCATTGTCTGATATACAAAAAAAAAAAAAAAGACTATGATCCAAAAGCCCTTAAGAAAAGATTTTTCACAACATCCCTTGGTAATGTTGAGGGAGTTGATAATTTCCTCAGTTCTGTCTCATCACAACAAAAATTTGAAGCAACAGACCAGAGAGAGGTACAGCCCTCAGACAGACCAGTTTCACAGCTCTTGGTTACAACTCCTTGTTACAACTCAATTTTATTTAGAAAATAAAGGAAAATACATCCTCGAGGTGTGAGGTCATGACAACCCAGAAGACACTGAGAAAAGAGGAGAGAGAGAGAGAGAGACCCCCAGCCCTTTGGCTCCTCTTTTTATATGTTTTTCCACCCCCCTGGGCCTGCCCTATGTAAACTGGGTTAGCCAGGAGTGCTATTTGTTCTACCTGAGGTCCTCACTCCCATCCTTGGACCTTCCTTTGTTCTATTCTCACATCTTTTCCCTTCCTTGTCTTCCCTTCCTGCCATTCTGGACTCATCTTTCCTATTCTAACTACCTGACAGTAATGCATTCCAAATTGTTCAAAAACTTTCTTAAGCAGTACCATATATCAGAAGAGATCACATAAGTCACAGCAGACAAAACCCAATTGCCCTCCTTTTCACTGTTCTTGGGTTAATTTGAACAGGGGTGATGATAGAAAAATAACTAAAAGTAAAAATCCCCCAATCCAGATTTTCTTTGTGCCACATTGTCAAATGAAACTTTTCCTCTGAACTATTGAAAAACTGATAAATGTAGAAATTACGTGGTGATCTGTTTTGTGAAACAAACACGTGTATTAAAAATTTCCTCCTGTATAGCCAGGGAAATCTGGAGACATTTCCAAAACTACTGATCATAAAGACCTGAAGGTCGAAAGCAATAACTTTCTCAACAGATTTGAACATTTGCTCACTGTCAGTAATCTCAATATCTCATCTACTCTGCATTCTCCATACTTTCCCTTGGTTCTACCTGAAATATAAATGGAAAGCAGCCTTAACTCACCATGCAGCCTACATTTTTTTGTCTTTACACTTAGAAAATCAGCATCATAAATGAAAAAAAATTATCTTTCTACATATAAGTTTATTAGATTTTTGCCCTCCATAGATTACAATAGTTTCCTTAGCCTTTTCTAATCTCTAACTGTTTTTTAAATTGGTGATTTCAAAAATCCCAGATTATCCTATAGCTTTCCAGCTTGGCTCAAGGAAGGACAAATAGAAAATATTTTAACTACCCTTACTATTACAGACAGACACAGCAATACAGGTGAGAAATAAACCTGATAGTGTATAAAAGTGAAAATTTATATCATTATTATATGCTATGAAATAATTTTTAACCTCATTACCTTTAAGACAAAATGAAGTATTCTAGGATTCTTCTTCACTTATTTTTACCATTTCACCACATTCTGTGTGGTTCTATTTAAATCATATATATATATATATATATATATATAGTTTAAAAGTATATTTGTTTATTTTTTTCAAGTGAAGTATAGTTTTTTGGGGAGCTTCCCTGATAGCTCAGTTGGTAAAGAATCTGCCTGCAATGCAGGAGACCCCGGTTCAATTCCTGGGTCAGGAAGATCTTCTGGAGAAGAGATAGACTACCCACTCTAGTATTCTTGGGCTTCCCTTGTGGGTCAGCTGGTAAAGAATCTGCCTGTAATGCAGGATACCTGGGTTAGATCCCTGGGTTGGGCAGATCCCCTGGAGAAGGGAAAGGCTACCCACTTCAGTATTCTGGCCTAAAGAATTACATGGGCTGTACAGGCCTTGGGGTTGCAAAGAGCTGGATACGACTGATTGACTTTCCTTTCACTTTTCATAGTTAGTTTATGTTATGTTAGTTTCTAGTGTATAGCAAAGTGATATATATTATACATATAAATATGTTATACATTTATAACATATATATATTATATTCAATGTGTTATATATAGATAAGCATATATGAATATATATATAACATACTTATATATATAATAAATGTATATATTCTTTTCCATTATGGTTTTTTATAGTACATTAAATATAGTTACTTGTGGTATACAATAAGGACCTTGTTGTTTATCCACTCTGTGTAACAGTTTGTATCTGTTATGCCAATCCAAAACTCCTAATTTATTCCCCCTCCACCCGATTTTCTCTTAGGCAACAGTAAATTTGTTATCTGTGACTCTGTTCCTGTTTTGTAAATAAGCTCACTTGTGTCATTTTTCATATTGCAGATATGTGATATCATATGATATTTGTCTCTCTGTCTTACTTCCTTCACTTAGTATGATAGTCTATAGGTCCATTCATATTGCTGCAATGGTATTATTTTATTGTTTTTAATGACTGAGTAATATTCCATTGTGTATATGTACCACATATTCTTTATCAATTCATCTGTTGATGGATATTTAGGTTGCTTCCATGTCTTGGCTATTGTAAATAATGCACTATTAACATTGGGATGCATGTATCTTTTCAGGTTATGGTTTTCTCTGGATATATGCCCAGGAGAGGAGTTGCTGAATCATATGGAAACTGTTATCTTTAGTTGTTTAAAGAACTTTCATATTGTTTTCCATAGTGGCTGAACCAATTTAAATTCCCACCAACAAAGTAGGAGAGTTCCCTTTTTGCACATCCTCTTCAGCATTTGTTATTTTTAGACATTTTAATGATGGTCATTTTGACTGGTGTGAAATAATACCTCATTGTAGGTTTGATTTTCATTTCTTTAATAATTACTGATATGGGGTATCTTTTCATGTGCCTATTGGCCATCAGTATGTCTTCTTTGAAGAAATGTCTATTTCGGTCTTCTGTTCATTTTTTATTGTGTTTTTGTTGTTGTTGAGTTGCACGAGATGTTTCTGTGTTTTGGAAATTAAGCCCTTGTCAGTTGCATTGCTTGCAAATATTTTCTTCTGGTCTATAAGTTGTCTTTTTGTTCTGATTATGGTTTCCTTTGCTCTGCAAAAGCTTACAAGTTTGATTAACTCCAATTTATTTATTTTTATTTTATTTCTATTCCCTTAGGAAATTGAAAAAGTCATATTTTTAAATACAAAATTTAAAATACTTGTGATATTGTAATAAAAGTTTAATTCTCATGCCAAACAACTTCCTAAGAATGAGCTAGAGTGACAAAGCATAGAATATGGATCAAATAAGGGCTGGTAATTAAATGAGATATAACCAACACTACTTAGAGACATATGCTTCTCAAAACTCATTAATAATGAATAAAATAACAAAATAGGGTGTAAATCCACACACAGAAGGATAGAGAGCAAGCCACAGCCTATGAGAGGTACAGATTTTTTTTCCCCTTTTTTGAAGACTAATAACTGAAAGATTTTTAGTTTCTGGAACTTCAAAATCTACCAAAAATTATGTAAAATGCTTTAAAAATACAAATAGCTAAATATAAGGCTTTGTTTGAAGGAAAGCACAGAGGATCTACTGGAGTGCATAGGAATTTGAAAATCAGAACAGGAAGTACAGATCCAAAACTGAGAATGCTATTTAGGAATGTCAGAGGGAAATTAAAACACATGATAAACGTGTGTTTACCTCTATGACCTTGACATATACTCAATATTTAAAGACATTTTTTGATTATATTGATAATCATATAAATATGAATTTTGAAGTACATAATGAAATGTGGCAATGCTTGGAAGCTGTACATGATTCAAGAAATCAGTATTTTCCAAAATTAAACATGGGTAAAGAAATTATGCAGAAATGTGGGTTGACAGTGGACTTTCACGGGATCAGAACACTGATAGTAGCAGTCCTGGGATGCCCAGCATAAATCCTTTGGAAGACCAAACTACAGAGAGGGAACACAGCCCCACCCACCAGCAGAAAATTGGATTAAAGGTTTACTGAGCATGGCCTTGGCCCCCAGAGAAAGACCTAGTTTTCCCCACAGCCAATCCTTCCCATCAGGATGCTTGCACAAGCCTCTTCTCTTGATCCATTAGAGGGCAGAGAGAATGAAGCCACAGTCACAGAAAACTAACCAAAATGAGCACATATATCACAGCTTTGTGTAACAATGAAACTATGAGTTATGCTGGGTAGGGCCATCCAGGATGGACTGATCATGGTAGAAAGTTCTGACAAAATGTGGTCCACTGGTGAAGGGAATGCAAACCACTTCAAAATTCTTGCCTTAAGAATCCCATGAACAGTATGAAAAGGCAAAAAGATATGCCACTGAAAGATGAACTCCCCAGGTCAGTAGGTGTCCAATATACTACTTGATAAGAACAGAGAAATAGCTCCAGAAGGAAAGAAAAGGCTGACCCAAATTGTAAACAATTCCCAGTTGTGGATGTGTCTGGTGGTGAAAGCAAAGTCTGACGCTGTAAGAAACAATATTGCATAGGAACCTGGAATATTAGGCCCATGAATCAAGGTAAATAGGAAGTGGTCAAGCAGGAGATGGCAAGAGTGAATGTCAACATTTTAGGAATGAGTGAACTAAAATGGATGGGAATGGGTGAATTTGATTCAGATGACAACTATAGCTACTACTGTGGGCAAGAATCCCTTAGAAGAAATGGAGTAGCCCTCTTAGTCAATAAAAGAGTCCAAAGTGCAGTACTTGGATGCAGTCTCAAAAATGACAGAATGATTTCATTTTGTTTGAAGGCAAACCATTCAATATCAGAGTAATCCAAGTCTATGCCCTAACCACTAATGCCAAAGAAGCTGAATGTTTCTATGAAGACCTACAAGACCTTTTAGAATGAACACCAAAAAAAGATGTCCTTTTCATCACAGGGGACTAGAATGCAAAAATAGGAAGTCAAGAGATACCTGGAGTAACAGGCAAGTTTGGCCTTGGAATACAAAATGAAGCAGGGCAAAGGTTATTAGAGTTTCGCCAAAAGAATGCACTGGTCATAGAAAATACCCTTTTCAAACAACACAAGAGATGACTGTACACATGGGCATCACCAGATGGTCAATACTGAAATCAGATTGATTATATTCTTTGGAGCCAAAGATGAAGAAGCTCTATACAGTCTGGAAAAACAAGACTGGGAGCTGACTGTGGCTCAGATCATGAACTCCATATTGCAAAATTCAAACTTAAGTTGAAGAAAGTAGGGAAAAACCACTAGACCATTCAGTTATGACCTAAATCAAGTTCCTTATGATTATGCAGTGGAAGTGACAGATAAATTCAAGGGATTAGATCTGATAGACAGAGTGCCTGAACAACTACGGATGGAGGTTCATAACACTCTATAGGAGGAGGTGATTAAAATCATCCCCCAGAAACAGAAATGCAAAAAGGCAAAATGGTTGTCTCAAGAGACCTTTTAAATAGGTGAGAAAAGAAGAAAAGTGAAAGGCACAGGATAAAAGGAAAAATATCCATTTGAATGCAGAGTTCCAAAGAAGAGCAAAGAGAGACAAGAAAGCCTTCTTAAGTGAACAATGCAAAGTAAAAGAATGGGAATGACTAGAGATATCTTCAAGAAAATTAGAGATATCAAAGGAACATTTCATGCAAAGATAGGTACAAGAAAGGACAGAAATGGTATGGACCTAACAGAAGCGGAAGATATTAAGAAGAGGTGGCAAGAACACACAGAAGAGCTGTACAAAAAAATCTTCACGACCCAGATAATCACGCTGGTGTGATCACTCACCTAGAGCCAGACATCCTGGAATGTGAAATCAAGTGGGCCTTAGGAAGCATCACTATGAACAAAACTAGTGGAGTTGATGAAATTCCAGCTGAGCTATTTCATTTCCTAAAGGATGATGCTGTGAAAGTGCTGCACTCAATATGCCAGCAAATTTGGAAAACAGCAATGGCACAAGACTGGAAAAGGTCAGTTTTCATTGCAGTCCCAAACAAAGGCAGTGCTAAAGAATGTTCAAGCTATTGCACAATTGCACTCATTTCACATGCCAGCAAGGTAATGCTCAAAGTCCTTCAAGGTAGTCTTCAAATGTAAGTGAACTGAGAACTTCCAGATGTACAAACTGGGTTTAGAAAAGGCAGAGGAACCAGAGATCAAATTGCCAACATCTATTGGATCATAGAAAAAGCAAGAGAATTTAAAAAAATCTACTTCTGCATCATTGACTATGCTAAAGCTATTGATGTATGGATCACAGCAAATTGTTGAAAATTCTTCAAGAGATGGGCATACCAGACCACCTTACCTGCCTCCTGCTAAATCAGTATGCAGATCAAGAAGCAGCAGTTAGAACTGGACATGAAATGGTGGAGTGGTTAAAAATTGGGAAAGGAGTACAAGGGTGTACATTGTCACCCTGCTTATTTAATTTAAATGCAGAGTACATCATGTGAAATGCCACGCTGGATGAAGCACAAGCTGGAATCAAGATCACTGGGGGAAATATCAATAACTTCAGGTATGCAGACAACCTAATGGGAGAAAGTGAAGAGGAACTAAAGAGACACTTGATGAAGGTGAATGAAGAGAGTGAAAAAGCTGTCTTAAAACTCAACATTCAAATAACAAAAATCATGGCATGCAGTCCCATCACTTCATTGCAAATAGATGGGGAAGAAATGGAAACAGTGACAGACTTTATTTTCTTAGGCTCCAAAACCACTGTAGACAGAGACTGCAACAATGAAATTAAAAGATGGAAGAAAAGCTATGACAAACCTAGACAGTGTATTAAAGAGCAGAGACATCACTTTGCTGACAAAGTTATGTATAGTCAAAGCTATGTTTTTTCCAATAGTCGTGTATGGATGTGAGAGTTACACCGTAAAGAAACCTGAGTGCTGAAGAAATGATACTTCTGAACTGTGGTGCTGGAGAAGACTTGAGAGTCCGCTGGACAGCAAGGATATCAAACCAGTCAATTGTAAAGGAAACCAAGGTTGAATATTCATTGGAAGTACTGATGCTGAAGCTGAAACTGCAATAATTTGGCCAACTCATGCAAAGAGCTAACTCGTTAGAAAAGACCCTGATTCATGGAAAGACTGAAGACAGGAGAAGAAGGACACAACAGAGGACAAGATGGTTGGATGGCATCACTGACACAACAGACATGAGTTTGAGCAAACTCTGAGAGATAGTGAAGGACAGGAAAGCCTGGTGTGCTGCAGTCCATGAGGTCTCAAAGAGTTGGACACAACTGAGCTACTGAACAACAACAATAAAAGAAGTCAGTGAAAGTGTAATATAGACAAATGGATTTTTAATATAACAGCAACAAATCATCTTTGATATGATTTCAGTTTCCATATTTCAAGTGACCATTCAGAAACTATACATATTTAGTTAATGTTTAGTATCAAAGTAGAATATCTATAATCATTTGAAATGTGTATATATGTGTGAAGCTGGATTTATTTCATATATTGCAAGCAAAATAATACTATAACACAATATGTACCAAAAACAGATGTGAATATATTAAGCAAGACATTAAAGAATCCTTATAAAAATAAAAAGCAATGCTATTTTCCTCATTAAATTTTTGTGGGATTGGAAAATATAATTGTTAAAATGTAATAAGTTTACTATTGTCATGTTTAAATGAATTAATATATAAATATGTTTCAAATGTTACTGTTTTATCTTTAACATAGTAACTATCAACATATGTACCACACAGAAACAAACATTTTTGGGGACTCTCAATAATCTTACTAGTGTAAAGGAGTCTTGAGACCCAAAACTTTGAAAACTGTTGAATGAAAGAATGCTATATAACTTATCTAATGACACACATGAATAGACATTCATCTGTCCTTTCAAACCCTATATTTTTCTTCACCAATTATTTATAATTGAGTAACTAGAATGAGATATTTAAAAATATGCCCTAGAAGTTGAAAAGTTAAGTTGCATATCCTTTATTTATGCTGTTTATTAGAATGCAAGTTCTGTGAGGTGTTTTTTGTTTATTTGTAACCTTATTAGTTAACACCTAGAAAAATTCTTGACATTCAATAATTGCTTTATAAGTTAACAAGTACTAAGAATACATACCAGAGAGATTGAAAAAAAAAATAACAAATCACAGATAAGGTAACATCTATATTCTCACTATTGGATATTTCCTTCTATTTTTTTCTTTCTTAAGGCTTTACTTCTTTACTTGGGTCCCTTTTTCCGACAACTCAGTTCCATCCTCTCTTGATTATATTCTTTTTCTCCAGTCAGTTACAGGGTCCGCAAGTCTTGTTAACCCAACCTCTAAACAGTTAATCAAAATCCATATAACAAAATTACTACAATATCAGTAATATTTTGTTATTGTTGGCCAAGTGTCTTTTATCTGGGCTTGCCATTCATGGTCAAAATCACTATATAAAGTGTTTTTTTCTGATGAAAAAGTAGCCAATTTTTATCATATCATAAAATGTAGAGATTTATCTATAAGGAATGGGGATCTTTTGACATTTTAATTAAAGGTATGACATCATGTAATATATCTTATACAAATACAATAGGCAGCATTTGGAAGGAAAGACTGGAAACAGATTTCTTAGGAAGTTATTGCAGTAAAGAGGAAGATTAAGAGTGTGAACTAAAACAAAAGCAGTTAGCTTGAAGTTAAAGGAGAAAGATTCTAGAAACATGCAAGAGAATGTAATTATATGTGAGATAAGGGAAAACTCAGGTATACTGAAATAATGTGTTCACTTTCTAGGAGAATAAAAAATGTTATAAGGGGAAAAAAAGTGTGTAAAAGAAAAAATTAGTTTGGAAATCTTGACATCAGGCACCTGTGAAGCAATGCAATGAAGATGTCTAGGTAGCATTTAGAAATATCTGGTGATGACATTGAGGAGAAAGACCAGGAAAAGAGACTTAACAATCACATATTATAGGTGGAAGTGGGAGCCAATAAGAAGGGTGAAATCAATTAGTAAAGCAGAGATCGAGCCATTAAAGTCCCTGTGGATAGAAACCTATGGCTTAATGACCTCAGATATGTTTGGAAAGTTAAATAGGACAAAGTAATGTACTTTATAAACCAAAATTGAATAGGGACATTCTTTGCATCATCTATCCATAAATAAAACTATATGGATTTTTAAAATAAAATAAACTAAGAAAAAATAGACTAAGAAAATGTTTGCTTATCAAACTCCATGGCTCATAATTGAATCATAAAATGACTGCACACTGTATATTCAGTAGGAAAATATTTATAATATTAGACTAAATATAAAATTGAATCTTAAAATGCTAAGTGATATGTAGCATGTAATACTATAATTACATAGTATGAAAATGTCATCACATAAATAACTGTTGGGAAGCTGAAGTTAATATTTAAACATAGACTCAATTACCAGATTGTTTGGATTTGAATATAAGCTTTAACAATATTTTTGATTCGAGTATGTGTTTTACTATTTCTTTGAGTCTCAGTTTCCTGTTTTGTAAATTGAGAGTAATAATAGGGTCTCTCTCTCTCTCTCTCACTCTCTTGTGGAGAGCTTTAAATCTGACAATTTGTGTTTTTAGAACATAACTAGCACTTTGAAACTGCTGGATGTAATTTTTAATTTTGATCAGTGGAAGAAAATAGAGAAAATAAATTGCTGTTTCTGGACGGTTGAATGCTATTTCTTGAGGGAGTAGACACTGTGGCCAATCTCTATTAGCTTAATTTCTGCATCCTGGGCAAAGTTACTTAATTTCTTTCTGAAATAATAAATAAATAACAGCAGCACTTACCCAATAAGAATGTTGTAAACATTGAAGAAGATAAAGCCTAGAATAGTGCTTTTACATATTTAGAACACAAATTTTGTATCTTAATGTTCACAAATTCCAATTATTATTACTGTTGAAGGGTAATTTTATGCATTTCTTGTTTAATGTTTTGTAAATATACACTGTTCCTGAAATACAAATTCAAAATAGAGAAATATCCAGCAAAATCTGTATTGATTTGAGCTTTCTTGACCTTCAAAGATAACTGTTCCTTTTTACATAATTTCATTAATCAACAAAAATAGTATATAATCATTATGTAATATTGTGCAGTGACATTTAAGCTTACTTTGTGAATGTGTTAAAATATATGTGAATACCCCTTCTACACCTTAGGAGATCATAGACCATTTATTTTCATATTCTTGACATTTTGTGCATTATCTTTTGACTTTTAATGTTTATGAGTTCTATGACAGAAAGCAAGGAAATACCATCTTAAAACTGAGAGTGAATACTCAAGAAAATGCAGTTTTGGAGTTATATAGTCTTAAGGTCAAGCAATATAAGCTCTTCACAATTTCCACACTTGAATAAAAAATAGGAAATGAGAAATGTCAAGGGTAACCAAGGCTATTCACAACTACATATAATAAACTAAATCCTTCAGAATCTAGGGAGTAGAACTATGTGCAAAAAGGAAATCAATGCAAAATACAAATATATCTGTGAATGTACAAAACAACTCTATAAAATTTTTGTGTTTTTACTGTTGTTTGTTTGTTTTAAAACAAAATAAGGCACTCTACTGGTGTATCATGTGTCTCAAATGCTTATCCTTCCCCCTATAGTAGTATGGGTCCTACCATTTCCTGAGAATATATACAAATGTTATCATGAAAGAACAATTTCCCTTTAGGAATTCCAGGTCAAAATCATAATGTTCTGAAAATATAATGAGATGACACAAGTAAACACTTACCAACTGTAGTATCAGTTCAGTCCAGTTCAGTTGCTCAGTCGTGTCCGACTCTTTGCGACCCCATGAATCGCAGCATGCCAGGCCTCCCTGTCCATCACCAGCTCCTGGAGTTTACCCAAACTCATGTCCATTGAGTCGGTGATGGCATCCAACCATCTCATCCTCTGTCGTCCGCTTCTCCTCCTGCCCCCAGTCCCTCCCAGCATCAGAGTCTTTTCAAATGAGTCAACTCTTCGCATGGGGTGGCCAAAGTATTGGAGTTACAGCTTCAACATCAGTCCTTCCAATGAACACCCAGGACTGATCTCCTTTAGGATGGACTGGTTGGATCTCCTTGCAGTCCAAGGGACTCTCAAGAGTCTTCTCCAACACCACAGTTCAAAAGCATCAATTATTCAGTGCTCAGCTTTCTTTATAGTCCACCTCTTAAATCCATACATGACCACTGGAAAAACCATAGCCTTGATTAGATGGACCTTTGCTGGCAAAGTAATGTCTCTGCTTTTTAATATGCTATCTAGGTTGGTCATAACTTTTCTTCCAAGGAGTAAGCGTCTTTTAATTTCATGACTGCAATCACTATCTGCAGTGATTTTGGAGCCCCCAAAAATAAAGTCAGCCACTGTTTCCACTGTTTCCCCATCTATTTGCCATGAAGTGATGGGACCAGATCCCATGATCTTAGTTTTCTGAATGTTGAACTCTAAGCCAAGTTTTTCACTCTCCTCTTTCACTTTCATCAAGAGGCTCTTTAGTTCTTCTTCACTTTCTGCCATAAGGGTGGTGTAAACTGCATATCTGAGGTTATTGAAATTTCTCCTGGCAATCTTGGTTCCAGCTTGTGTTTCTTCCAGCCCAGCGTTTCTCATGATGTACTCTGCATATAAGTTAAATAAGCAGAGTGACAATATACAGCTTTGACGTACTCCTTTTCCTGTTTGGAACCAGTCTGTTGTTCCAAGTCCAGTTCTAACTGTTGCTTCCTGAGCTGCATACAGATTTTTCAAGAGGCAGGTCAGGTGGTCTGGTATTGCCATCTCTTTCAGAATTTTCCACAGTTTATTGTGATCCACATAATCAGTCTTTGCCATAGGCAATAAAGCAGAAATAGATGTTTTTCTGGAACTCTCTTGCTTTTTTGATGATCCAGCGGATGTTGGCAATTTGATCTCTGGTCCCTTTGCCTTTTCTAAAACCAGCTTGAACATCTGGAAGTTCACGGTTCACGTATTGATGAAGCCTGGCTTGGAGAATTTTGAGCATTACTTTACAGTGTGTGAGATGAGTGCAATAGTGCATAGTTTGAGCATTCTTTGGGATTGGAATGAAAACTGACCGTTTCCAGTCCTGTGGCCACTGATGAGTTTTACAGATTGCTAGCATATTGAGTGCAGCACTTTCACAGCATCATCTTTCAGGATTTGAAATAGCTCAACTGGAATTCCATCACATCCACTAGGTTTGTTCGTTGTGATGCTTTCTAAGGCCCGCTTGACTTCACATTCCAGGATGTCTGGCTCTAAGTGAGTGATCACACCATCGTGATTATCTGGGTCGTGAAGATCTATTTTGTACAGTTGTTCTGTGTATTCTTGCCACCTCTTCTTAATATCTTCTGCTTCTGTTAGGTCCATACCATTTCTGTCCTTTATTGAGCCCATCTTTACATGAAGTGTTCCCTTGGTATCTCTAATTTTCTTGAAGAGATCTCTAGTCTTTCCCATTCTGTTGTTTTCCTCTATTTCTTTGCATTGATCACTGAGGAAGGCTTTCCTATCTCTCCTGGCTATTCTTTGGATCTGTGCATTCAGATGGGGCTATCTTTCCTTTTCTCCTTTGCTTTTCACTTCTCTTCTTTTCACAGCTATTTGTAAGGCCTCCTCAGACAGCCATTTTGCTTTTTTGCATTTCATTTCCATGGGGATGGTCTTGATCCCTGTCTCCTGTACAATGTCATGAACCTCCATCCATAGTTCGTCAGGCACTCTGTCTATCAGATCTAGTCCCTTAAATCTATTTCTCACTGCCACTGTATAGTCATAAGGGATTTGATTTAGGTCATACCTGATTGGACTAGTGGTTTTCCCCACTTTCTTCAATTTAAGTCTGAATTTGGCAATAAGGAGTTCATGATCTGAGCCACAATCAGTTCCCAGTCTTGTTTTTGCTGACTGTGTAGAGCTTCTACACCTTTTTCTCAAGAATATACTCAACCTGATTTCGGTGTTGACCATCTGGTGATGTCCATGTCTAGATTCTTCTCTTGTGTTGTTGGAAGAGGGTGTTTGGTATGACCAGTGTGTTCTCTTGGTAAAACTCTATTAGCCTTTGCCCTGCTTCATTCTGTACTCCAAGGCCAAAGTTGCCTGTTATTCCAAATGTTTCTTGACTTCCTACTTTTGCATTCTAGTCCCCTATAATGAAAAGGACATCTTTTTTGGGTGTTAGTTCTAAAAGTTCTTGTAGGTCTTCATAGAACCTTTCAACTTCAGCTTCTTCAGCATTACTGGTTGGATCATGGGGTTGGATTACTGTGATATTGAATGGTTTGCCTTGGAAACAAACAGAGATCATTCTGTTGTTTTTGAGATTGCATTCAACCATTGCATTTCGGACTCTTTTGTTGACAATGATAGCTACTCCATTTCTTCTAAAGGATTCCTGTCACAGTAGTAGATATAATGGTCATCTGAGTTAAATTCACCCATTCCTGTCCATTTTAGTTCGCTGATTCCTAGAATGTCGACGTTCTCTCTTGCCATCTCCTGTTTGACCACTTCCAATTTGCCTTAATTCTTGGACCTATCATTCCAGGTTCCTATGCAGTATCGCTCTTTACAGCATCGGACCTTGCTTCTATCACCACTCACATCCACAGCTGGGTATTGTTTTTGCTTTGGTTCCATCCCTTCATTCTTTCTGGAGTTATTTCTCTACTGATCTACAGTAGCATATTGGGCGCCTACCGATCTGGGGAGTTCCTTGGACCTTGTCTGAGGTCAGGGGTGGTGGCTGAGAGGAGCTACCCCACGTCCGAGGTCAGAAGCAGACACCGAGACCAGCTACCCCATGCTCGAGGTCAGGGGCTGCGGCCAAGAGGAGCAACCCCACGTCCAAAGGGCGGCAACTGCTTGGACACAGGAGGGCTGAGAGGAGCTACTCCATGTTCAAGGTCAGGACGGGTGACCTTGTCCAAGGTAAGGAGCAGTGGCTGCGCTTTGCTGGAGCAGCCGTGAAGAGATACCCCACGTCCCAGGTAAGAGAAACCCAAGTAAGATGGTAGGTATTGCAAGAAGGCATCAGAGGGCATGCACACTGAAACCATAATCACAGAAAACTAGCCAATCTGATCACACGGACCACAGCCTTCTCTAACTCAATGAAACTAAGCCATACCATGTGGGACCACCCAAGACTGACGGGTCATGGTGAAGAGGTCTGACAGAATGTGGTCCACTGGAGAAGGGAATGGCAAACCACTTCAGTATTCTTGCCTTGAGAACCCCATGAACAGTATGAAAAACTGCAGTATAGTAACATTCCATTAGTAACTTGTTATTCAGACCCAAAATTTAGTTGTCATCATTTACTCTTTTTTGCAAAACTAATCATTTTGGATTTATGTTCAAAATATGCACTGATGTCCACTTTCCCCCACCATTTACTGCATTTTCCTAGTTCAATCTTCCAACAGTTTTGAGGTGGGCTCTCTGCAAAGTTATCTTGACAGGTCTGTCAGTTTTACTCCTGCACCCACTCCCTTTTCAGACTATTCTTATACACTATCCAGAGAATGGTTTTAAAATGTGAGCTGAATTGTGTTACCCCACATCTATTCTCTCAACTATTCATGTACTGCAGTGCTTCCTCATAGCATTTAGAATAATACTGAAAATCTTTAATAAGACATGACTCCTGTCTGAATTGTGTGTGACAAACCATCTACTTTCATCTTCTCAATGTTACTTGAATTTGTTGTTGTTCAGTCATGAAGTCATATCCTACTCTTTGCGACCCCATGCATCCCTGTCCTTCATTATATGCCAGAGTTTGCTCAGACTCATATCCATTGAGTTGCCATGCTATCTAACCATCTCATCCTCTGCCACCCCCTTCTGGTTTTGCCTTCAATCTTTACCAGCATCAGCTTTTCCAGTGAGTCAGCTCTTCAAATCAGGTGGCCAAAGTATTGGAGCTTCAGCTTCAGCATCAGTCCTTCGGTGACTATTTCCTTTAGGGTGGATTGGTTTGAATTAATTGCCGTCCAAGGGACTCTCGAGAGTCTCCTCCAGCACCACAATTTAAAAACATCAATTCTTTGGTGCTCAGCCTTTTTTATGGTTCAAATCTCATATTGATACATGACTATTGGAAAAACCATAGTTTGATTATACAGACTTTGGTTGGCAAAGTGATGTCTCTGCTTTTTAATACGCTGTCGAGGTTTGTCATAGCTTTCCTTCCAAGGAGCGAGCATCTTAATTTCATGCTGCAGTCACCATCTGCAGTGATTTTTGGAGCCAAGAAAATAAAATCTGTCACTGTTTCTGCTTTTTCCCTTTCCATTTGCCGTGAAGCAATGGGGCAAGATGCCATTATCTTAGTTTTTGAATGTTGAATTTTAAACCAGCTTTTTCACTCTCCTCTTAAACCCTCATCAAGAGGCCCTTTAGTTACTCTTCACTTTCTGCCATTAGAGTGGTATCATCTGCATATCTGAGGTTTTTGATATTTGTCCCAGTAATCTTGATCCCAGCTGTGATTCATTCAGCCTGTATTTCCCATGATGTACTCTGTGTATAAGTTAAACAAAGTTTCCCCTCATGACCTTTGCACTTACCATCTTTGATTTGGTAAGTTATTGCCCAGAAGTAGTATCATTATTTCAATTCATTAAGGGCTTTGCTCAAAGTTCATACAGTCTCTTTTACCTTACTCTCCTCTGTCAATCTAATTACATGCCATTGCTTGATGTGTATTAACATTAGGTTAGTGAGCAAAGGTACTCTTTTTTTATTCCAACTTGTAGCCCAGTGCTTAGAATAAAGCCGGGAATGCAGTAGATACTAATATTAATTAATTGTTATCACAATCATTATCTAAATAAGATTCAGAATATGTACATTTGTTTTTCTGATTGTTGAATTATAACTGCTTGTAAATTTATTAATTTCAGAAAATAAACTATGTGGCAAAAACTGTATTATCAAGAATCGTCATTCTCCACCCATATTCCAAGAGATATTATGGAAACTTTTTGGCACACTTTATTTTAGTATACTTTTATTGTATTTCCATTTTAAAGAGTTGAGATAAAAAATAAGTCAAATTTGTGTCAGTAAAACAGAAATAATTAGAGCTACTTAAAGCAATAGCTTTAATACAGGTATTTAGATGTTTATAAAATTGTTGATTAATGAATCTATAAAGGTACAAAAAGTCACTGTTAACTCCCCAGTTTGCTGCTTCCTCCCAAGATGTCAGGTTTCCCAGATGGCACAGTAGTAAAGAATCCACCTGCCAATGCAGGAGACACAGGAGATGTGTGTTCAGTCACTGGATTGTTAAGATCCCCTGGAGGAGGAAATGACAACCTGTTCCAGTATTCTCCCCTGGAAAATCCCATGGGTAGAGGAGCCTGGAGGACTACAGTCCATGGGGTCACAAAGTGTTGGACACGTCTTCACAACTATGCACACACCCAAGATGTCAGGCAGTTGCAGCAACCGCAGGGATCTTCAGAGGATGTCTATAACTGCTTCCACCAGTGAGGCAGGCAATGTGGGGAAAACAGCCAGAAGCACTTTAAGTCTTGTGTCTGCTTAAGTCCATGCTTTTCCACTAATGCCGGAGAAGAAATAATAAGCTGCAAACTATTTCTCCCTCATATTTCACCCCCTTAATAAATAGTATCCCTTTTTCTGAGTTGCCCACACCTATAAACTAGATGACGTTATTAGCTTTAATCTCTCTCCTCCCCAAATTTTAGTCCTATTTGAATAGCTATTTATTAAAACTCCAAAATTAACTTATATGGCCCACTTCATTGCACTTGTAGTGACTCATCTCACTACTCAATTGCTGCAACATTCTACATTCTAACTCCCCTCCAATCAATTTTCCCCATGGGAGAAAGTTTTTGTGTTAAATGAGAAGCACTTACATTATACTTAGTGTAATATTAAAAATCTATTTGTGAAGCACAAGCTATAGCAATTGACTAAAGTGAGTGAAATTTTAAAGGAAGGTTGGAGTAGTTTATGGCCTTTGAAGTAAACTAGATAAAGATATCAAGTAAGTGCTTGAATTGTGTTTGGAGCATTGGTCAGGAATTAAAAACAATGATAACATGGGAATCAACAGAATTATTTCTTCTTAGTCTAATTTAGTGATAATAATCTTCCCAATACACTGAATATTTAAATAAACTTTTAGTTTAGAAATGAAATCAAAATTCAGTAATTAATTCATGAAATAAAGCACAGAAAGATGGAGAAAGGTGAAAAAAAAAAAAAAACCAAGAACAATAGCAGAAAGTCATCGACAAAAAAATAAGATCCTGATGGTGAGCTGCTTTTTCAAAATGAGTTAGATACTAGAGAAAAGTCTATAACATGCAGTGATTCTAGAATTAAACACTTCTAAATGGTAATAACTTCTCACCAGTCATAGTCTTTACCAGTGGGATGTTGGAAATCTGCTGTCACAACAAGATACACACACATACACATATACACAATCTAAATTTAAAGACTACCTCGATTTACAGAAAAATTATTAATATCAAGATCTATTGATTACAGTTCTTTTATAGTGTGTATTTCTCTTCTTCCTTAGATATTTGATCATGAGTTTTAGCACTCCAGTTAAGTAATGTGTAGTTCTTAAGAATATATAATAACACAGAAATATAAAAATATGTTTGTTACAAAAATATGCTGACTTACATCCAATTGTATTACAATTTTAAATCTTCTTTTGTCAAACCAGTTTTTTGCACTTTTAAAAATTTTACAGAAGCAGTGTCTTAAATTCATCTGCTAATGCCTCTAAAGTTAAAACCTGTTATTCCTCTCTCAATCCTTTGGTTTTAATATGTTGTTTAAAGAAACCAGACATCAGCTTTAACATATCAAGTGAAGCCACTATGACCCAGGTGTAGGCTTACTCTTTCATAGTGCCCAATTCTCCTATTTTATTTAACTAGGAACATTTGTTCACAGATGAAAACTGTGAACAATAGAAAACTGACAAATGTTAACTGACAAGCACCTGGTACTTATTAAATAAGATCTACAAGTAATCAGAGATCATAGGCCTTTTTCAGTAATAAAACTCAATAGAAAGATACTGATTAAAGCCCTTTTCAAATATAAGAAAATATTATGATGGAAATACGACTAAATAAACCAATGATTATTTTAAAATAAAATTTAATACTGGTAATCCCCCCCTCCCTTTTACCCTAGGAGCAACCTCTTAATTTCATTAGGAACAATCACTATCTTTAGTTCACCAGCTAGAATGACAATTTCTTGAGCAAGCCCATCACAGCTAACCATTATCCACCCAAAGCAATTAGTAATAAATCAATCACATGTCACTGTAGAGATCACTGTCATTGAATGTCCAAGCTTTCTTTTCTCTAGTAAGAAACAACACAATTGAGATAAAACCATGATTTTTAAAAGTCAGTCTCCCCAGAGACTCACCCTTTCAATAAATTGTAAGCAGTTAAACAGTAGTCTAATAGTTAAAGAGTAATCAGTACTAGAAAAAGAAAGAAGCTGAGAGCAGAAATAGGACATTGATTTGTCAATGGCATCTAATTGACACACATGTGGAACATCTGCTGTCTGGAAGTTCTACTTTCCAAATGAACCCACTACTACTGCTAAAATTTTCAGATTGATTTCTACAGATCAAAGGTGCAACAGAACTGTAATCAAAGGATTTTATGTTTATGCAGCCATTTCAATTGAGACAGATGGAGCCATAGTTTATCTTGAAAGGTGGGGAGGGGAAAGGAGAATAAATTATTTCTGCTCTAATTACTTGCAAAAGTAGTCCTATATATGGCTTTCTTAAGATATTTTTATTTTCTGTTTTCTATAAAATGACATTTTATTCAGATACATATAATCTTTGAAATTGGTCAGCTAGAAGTTAAGGCTTCGTTATAGTTACTGCTCAGTTCTAAGATCTGCAAATATAGAGATGACCATTCAAAACATCATAATTAGCTTTCTTTGGAAACAGTCCATTCTCCCTCAGCATTATTCAGTGTCTGTGAACAACATACACCCCAACCACATGTCTTATTGCATCGGGAGGATGGTAGTAAGCATACTTTAATTTGAATAACCTCAAGTAAATTTTTCATTAGTCATCTGGAGGCTGCCATCACAAAATATTACAGACTGGGTGGATTAAACAAAAAAATTTATTTCTTACAATTTTGGGAGCTATAAATCCAAAGTCAGGGAACCAGTCGGTCCTTTTCTGATAAGACCTCTTTTGGCTTGTAGGCAGTTGTCATCTTCTTGCATGTTTGCATGACCTCTTCTTGTAAAGGAGATAGACAGGGAGAGAGAGAACAAGAGCTCTGGTTTCTATTCTTATGGCATTAATCCTGGGAGATCAGACACTCACCCAGTGACTTCATTTAACTTGACTTCCTTAGAGGCCCATCTCAAAATCTATTAACAGCTACCCTGGGGGTATGCTATTCACAAAATTCAGTGTAAGAATTTTGTGGAGACATGAACAACCAGTCCTTAACAAGTCTGTTGAGAGAGATAAGAGAAATAATGAGGAATAAAGAGAATTCAGGAGTTCTGTTTTAAATACTGTTTAAAGTAATGCATACTTTCAGATGTAAATATAATACATTCAATTACCAACACAAGAAGCAGAAAATAGCATGCAAACTTTGCATATGAAAACACTTTTACTTTAACAAAACTTGTCTGCCAAATGTTATTATAACATATGTACTATGGAACGGATTTCAGCAAAAATAGATACTATTCAATTTAAACATAAGGATGCAGCATTTGGAATTTTTTTAAATTCTATGTGTGTGTGTGTTAGTTGGTCAGGCATGTTTGACTCTGTGACCCTGTGGACTGTAGCCTGCCAGTCTCTTATGTCCATGGGATTCTCCAGGCAAGAATACTGGAGTGGGTTGCCATTTCCTTACTGATTGTTTAAATAACACAATTCACCAAAATAAAATCACAACAGAATGAAAGAATACGTTTTTATTTATTTATACAGCAATATTAGCAGCAGTCCTCAACCCAGGCAAAGGTCAAATACAGGCTATTATGAATAATGCTGGTGCAGTTTTATGAGTAAAAGGACCTTTTAACCTTCACATTTCCAGATGTTAGTATTTGCTGTTTAATAGTCAAAACAACTCTAATCCATACTGAGAACTGGCAGGAATTCATAGTATAGTAGATCAGGGCTACTTATTTTACATATCAACAGGGTGTGGGCATGTCCCCAGTCAGCATATTCTCATGAATTACTATTCTACAAATTTTCTAAGAATTCCTTGAATTAATGGTTATGTATTGATCTCTTTTCTTTCTTCCCATTTCAACACGAGCAAATTGTTTCAACTACATTAGCAGAGAATACTTCATTCACTTCATTCAAGAAAGATTGAGAGAAACAGATAACATTAATTCCTCTGCATTTCTATGTATCAGAAGAAAACGTTTAAGCCCTCCACAGATAGATGAAGATGTAAAACAGAACTTAAAAGGTAGTGCTAAGTAAATGTGATATAACTCACACTTAAGAAAATGGGATTGAGGTAACATTATTATCATTTGACTTTTTAACATAAGAAATGCACTCCTAAAAAACAGCATGGTGTGCAAGTGTTTAGTCGTTCAGTCATGTCCAACTCTTTACGACCCCATGGACTGTAGCCCACCAGGCTCTTCTGTTCATGGGGATTTTCCAGGCAAGAATACTGGAGTGGATTGCCATGCCCTCCTCCAGGGGATCTTCCTAGCCCAGGGGTTGAACCCAGGTCTCCCACATTACAGGCGGATTCTTTAAAAAAAATCATGGGGTTTATCAGTGCTTTGTTGTGCTTTGTTCAGTGGTGTCTGACTCTTTGCGACCCTTTGCTATCCTTTGCCAGGCTCCTCTGTCCATGGAATTTTTCAGACAAGAATGCTAGAGTGGGTTGCCATTTCCTCCTCCAGCGGATCTTCTCAATCCAAGGATCAAATCTTGTCTTCTGTGTCTCCTACAGTGCAGGCAGATGCTTTACCAATGAACCATCAGGGAAGTCCAGAGTTTATCATTAAGAATTTTTAATTTGTAAAAATAGTCATAGAGGAAGTGATTTTGTTTAGTCCTTCCTATCTCTCTGTAACTGGGAACATTTTTTTGCTTCTTTAAAGCTATCAGAATCTTTCACTCTCAATTACCTCAGATTAAAATCTCAAAATTGCTAAAAAATGATAAATAATTACCATGTATTAATATATCATGTATATTTGATACATAAACCAAAAAATAGATTTTTATAATTATTCTAATACTTAGAATTTATAATATCTCAGTGTATATAGATGTATTTGCATAGTATTTGCCTAGTTTTAAATAGTATATGCAATGTATTTTTAAGTTTAATAAAAATAATAACTGCATTACTTAAAAATATTTTAGGTTTTTATTAATGCCATTATTTACTTTTAGAGTGAAAAATTGGATAAGAAATATAAGTGTTGCTTAGAGGTTTTTGAAAATTTTAATATTGTGTTTCCTTCTGAATTTAATGTGCAACATATTGGCTGTTTTTCCATCTAATGCTCCTCTTCTCTTCCTGTTTCTTTTTCTCTTCACCCTCTTACCAGTGATAAGCACATATTCTGTGGCATCATATCAATCAATTTTTGTTGAGTCTATTATTAAACTTCACCACATGTACACACACTAACAATACAGATATATCTTTCTTCTTTTATTGAGAAGGAAATCGAAACTTGGGGAGATTAAATCACTCACAGTCATCGGAATGGGTGCCAAATATAAATGAACTCAACTTTTGAACAATACTGCCTCACTGGAGTTAACAACATTCTCTATAAGATACTCAGATTTTACAGATTCTATGGATAAAATAATCCCATAAAATGCAGAAAAAAGGCTGTGGTAATGTTGTCCATAGTGGAAGAAAGAATTAGCTCTCAGTGTCCATATAGTCATTCTCAATTGTTGTTCCTGGACCAACAATATCAGTATCATACTTAGAAATGCAGGTTCTTGTTCCCATTCCCAGCCCTACTGAATCAAAACTGGTTACAGCTCAGCACTCTGTGTCTTAATAAGCCTTCCCAGTGATTATAGCTAAATTTGAGAACCAGAGTCTTTGTGTATCTATTCTTCCTAATTGATTGAAATGTATATCTCATAATGAAAATGCTCTTTTGTTAGAAAGGGTTTATTTGGAGGGACTTTCAATACCTGATCCAGGAGAGCATGGAAAGTGTATAGTGAAGGAAAAGAAAGTGGAGAAAAATTAAGCAGACATATTATTCATTCCTTAAGGAAAGAAAGATTCTCAATCAAAAATTTACTAGCTATAGTTTGTGTCCTCAAATTTGCAAATACGAGTCTTTCTTCTATCGGTAGAGGAAAGGGAAGATGTATATTGGGGTAAAAGCAGAAAGGATACACATAGATGACAATAGAAGGGGTTGAGGGTGCTATGTAGTGATGGAAACCTAAAAAGGAGCAAGCTACACCCCAAGAAAAGCTACTTCATGGGACTGCTGAGCCATTCCAAGGACTTTCTTATGAATTCTCATGGCTAATATTTTTTTCACCAATCCAGGCAGCTTGGGGGATAGTAGTTCCCTGACCAGGAGTTGAACTTGGGTCCACAGCAGTGAAAGAGATGGGTCTTAATCACTGGACTGCCAGGGAACTCCCCTAAGCCTATTTTCTCTGATTAATTAATCTTTTCTTTTTTCTTTTTTTTTTTTTTCTGCTAGTTATCCTAGATTATTACTTACCTAATAGGATTCACTTCAATTTAGCTTTACTCTTTGAATACTTTTAATTTCTTAATTAGCCTTCTGTTTTTAATCTTAATTAAAAGTGTGTTTCAATTCCATCACTCAGTCATGTGAGACTCTTTGTAACCCCGTGGACTAGAGCCCACCTGTCTCATCTATCCATGGGATTTCCCAGGCAAGAATACTGGAATGGGGTGCCATTTACTATTCAGTTTACCTAGATCACTCTACCTTACTCTTATTTTTCAGTTTAAATTATTATAGATATTTCTTAGTTGCAGACTAATTATTTTTCTTTATCATTCATTTTAAATTTCATCAACTTGTAAGACTGTATAGAATAATGCAAACCTTGCTTGACATGTACATTCCAGTCTTTATTACCTTACATTAAACTCACTTATGGTAAGATAATAGTATTTTGGTAAAGTTCACTTTTCCAAAAGGAAAAGGACATAACAGTTTAAAGTGATTGCCAAAACTTTTTCCATATATATACATTGACTGGAGAAGGAAATGGCAACCTACTCCTGTTTTCTTGCCTGGAGAATTCCATGGACAGAGGAGCCTGGCAGGTTACAGTCCATGGGGTTGGTTGCAAAGAGTCGGACATGACTGAGCGACTGAAACAATGTATGTTGACTCTTTGTCCAATTTTGCCAATACAGTCCTTATTTTCACCTGTTATACCAAAATAATTATTAATAGCACCCAGCTCAGTGCTCAAATACAGCTCATCTGAACTATGAAAAGTGAAAGTGTTAAGGCTTCAGTCGCATCTGACTCTTTGTGACCCCATGGACTGTAACTCACCAGGCTTCTCTGTCTGTGGAATACTGCAGGCAAGAACTCTGGAGTGAGTAACCGTTCCCTCCTCCAGGGGATCTTCCCTACCCAGGGATCAAACCCTGTTCTCTCATATTGCAGGCAGATTGTTTACCATCTGAGCCACCAGGGAAGCCCAATCTGAACTATAAATTAAATCAGTACTCAAAAGAGCTAAGCTTTGGGCTCTTTTCTAAATTTATATTTGCCTGTGTGATATTGTGATATAAAAAATATGTATTTAGTTCTCATCCCTGGTTCCTGGCACAGAGCTTCTAAAGCCTTTATAATTTCCCTGGTGACAGAAATGAGAAAATAGTCTTTTGTCATTTATAATAAGCACCTTTCAACCAGTCCTGAAGTTATCATAGTTAGGTGATTCTTGGAGGATAAGGGCTAGTTAAACCCAGAGAAACTGACCACATGATGGCTAGAGATTGATTTAATCACAAATAGCTAATGATTAAACTAATAATGTTTATATAGTGAAGCCTCCAGAAAAACTGTAGTCAAAGAGATTCAGAGAGCTCCTGGGTTGGTGAACCCATTTAGGTGCTGGGGAGGCGGCATGCCAGAGAAGGCATGGAAGCTCCATACCCTTAGCTTATACCTTGTCCTGTATACCTCTTTATCTGGACTTTCATCTATATCCTTTGGCATATCCTTTATAATAAACTGATAAATGTAAATAAACATTCCTGAGTCTATGAGTTATTCTAGCAAATTATCAAACCAGAGAAGGGAGTCACGGGAGCTTCCAATTTATAACTGATCAATTAGCTGCACAGGTGACAACCTTGCCACTAGCTTGCGAAGTGGGGAGTAGTCTTGTGGAGCAGTTTTTTTGTTTTTTTTTAACACTAGGCAGTTAGTGTCAGAATAAATTAAACTGTAGGACAACCAGCTGGTCTCCACAGAAGGTGGGAGAATTGGTTGGTGTGTGGAAATCCCCACAGTTTTGGTGTAAGAATGTTGTAAGACTACAGAAAAGCTTTGCCTTTAGTCAGTGAAGAGGAAAAATATATTTAACTCTGTGACCACACTTTTGAAACTTGAAGCTCCTTCTTAATATTCTCTTTTTCTGTCTTGTGCTTTAATTTTAAATGTGGCACTTAGCGACATATAGGGGCTTCCCTGATGATTCAAATGGTAAAGAATCCACCTGCAATGCAGGTGAGCCGGATTCAATCCCTGGGTTGGGAAGATCCCCTGGAGAAGGGAATGGCTACCCACTCCAGTATTCTTGCCTGGAGAATTCCATGGATAGAGGAGACATGGGGTCACAAAGAGTGGGATATGACTGAGTGACTAACACTTTCACTAAGCACTGTGTATATATCCTGATCATTTATTAATATACATACATCTATATATCTACATATATATATACACAAAAAGTATTTATATATTAGGTATATTTTTATATATACGCATAGAGTATATACATATTGTGTCTGTGTCTTGCCTACCAGTGATTTTTTCAACTCAGTTCTTCCTACAGAATATTATTTTCTTCTTCCTGAAATTTATTTAAATGAAGACATATTTATGGCAAAGATCTTTGGTTTATAAAAATAATCAGACTATCACTGTTTAAATAATAGGTTAGCTGTTTTGACACAATGATTCTCAGTACTCTGGTGATTTTTTTTTTTTTTTTACTTGTTTACGGCTCTCATTGTTATAACTGGGAATCTGATGTCAGTGTAATTTCTAGATACTATGTCTTTTTTTAAAAAATCATTTTAAGATTATATTTCAAAACCTTTGTTAGCTTAATTTCTTATCTAAATAAGATTTCTTATTACCTGTTTGGAAAAAATGTGCTTCCTTAATATGGTTCTCTCATCAGATCTGAAACATTCTCATTCTTTCTGTCATCAAATTGTGCCTCTCCTTCTTTCCCTCGCTTTTTTCCTTTAAGATCTCCTATCAGAAATATTTTTGGTCTTTCTCCATATCTCTTAATTTATCATTTTCCCACCACTTTATCTCTTGTGCAGCTTTCTGCATAATTTCTATTCTGTGTAATTCTTTCAGTTAACTACTTCTCCTTTCAATTTCAATTATTCTGAATTTAAATGCTACATTTTTTTCATAAATACTACATTTAATTTTAATGCCTAAATATTTAATTTATAGGTATTAGCTTTGGTTCTTTTTCAAATCTGTCTGGTCCTTACTAAAAGAGCTTTTTTCCTTATTTTCAATTCCTTCTACTACTATAACCACTTTTATATACTTTATAGCTTACTAAATTGTTTAGTGCTAGCTGTTGTTACAAACATACAACCAACCCACAAATATATGTGCCATACATTTCGTGTAAATGTAGATTAGGTCAGTCAGGTGTTTTGAGTGAGTGGTGTTTCTTTTGCCTGTTTGAGTATATAATCTCATTCAATATTTGGGTGACCCTCCTCCTAACCTATACTGTCTTTTCCATTCTGCAAGGATGAAAAAAAAGAGAGAATGATGGCTGCATGTTGGAAGTTTGTATGAACTAGGCCAAGAAGTGACATATATTCACTTTAGACATATTCCATAAGCCAGAACTTGGCCGTATGGCCATAGCCAACTACAAGCGAAATTTGGACATATAATCACTTCCTCTCTGAATCCAGAAAGAAGATGAAATAGGTTTGGAGAGCAGCTTGCCAGTCAATACCACAATAATTCTATTCAACAGTTCTTGACAGATTAATTATGCAATTTGTTTCTGTCCCACTGCTGACCTTATGTATTGCTTCCTCTTGTGTTTTGTTATTTTAGACTAAAGGATTATATTTAGTGGGACTTTATCTCAGAAATTCTGTGTTGTCTGAGTTCCCAGACCTCACAAGTCAAGTAGTATAAATATTAATACAAAATCCATGTGAATGGAAGCATGCGGTCACAAAATGTCATGGGGAATAATTTTTTTCTACCCTATCCACAGGCCAAACTGAAACCCACAGTATTTCTTTTCATTTCCTTTTGAAAGTGGGCATTTTTTTTCTTTCCTCATTTACACAGAGGGCAGTGACCCTTTGAAAGTCAAGGCTTCACATGCCTGTTTCTCAAATTCTCGTATCCTACCTTGACCCTGTACCTGCATGGCCATAAGCACTCATCACTTTGATGATCACTATCAACAAATGTCATCAAGCACAGCTGAAGCATCAGTATTCACATTTTCTGCCCTAGTTTTCAACTTAGATTTTGTTCTTCGGACCTTTATCGGGCAAATCTTTGGTTAACACTATAAAAACATGCCTCTGGGCACAGCTGCTGTGTCTCCCTTCAGTGTGATGCTGCTGTTCTCATCTTCTGCTCTGGCTTTCAATTTACAATTTGTTTCTGGATCCATGATGTTGTACTTAAAATCCTGAGAATCTCACTTCTGATGAAATTATGAGAAAACAGAATGTTTTGTCATAAGAGATTTTCAGAGTAGCTTGTCTTCTATATTCCTGAAACAATTTTTTCCCTTGTATCTTCTTTCTCTTACTTTCATGATATTTTAACAGTTTCAATGAACACAACTTATCTAACATTGTTTGTAGTTAGTTGTTATGATTAGTCTCCTGCCAAAATATACAATATGTTTTTTATCTACTGCCTCTAATTATGCCACTGTCTTACACATTTTTCTTGTTCACAATTTTTCAGATCTCCAAATTTTAGGTAAACCTTAATTGGATTTATCCATATATTTAACATATGCTTTGATCGTTACTGCATCTAGTATCCTACTTATTCCAAATGTATAGAGAATTCCTTCCTCTTAAATATTCTTAGTAAGCTTTTATGAATGTCTATGTGTGGTGAATTCTCACCCATTGTTTCTTTAGAGATTATCTATTTCATGACTATTTTTAATGGTATTTTACCTAGGGTTGCAATTCTAAGCTGATAATTATTTTTTTTCTGACCACCATATACATATCATATTGTCTTTTGACATTTTGCTGATGTCAAGTTTAATGTCAAGCTTATTGTTCTCAGTAGTTATCCTGTCCTTTTCACCAGGCTGCTTATAAGATCTGTCTGAAGTTTCCTTTATAATATATCTAAGTATAGGTTTACTGTTACTTATTTTTATGTGGACAGATGATACTCCTAGTATTTGACAATATTAGGTATTATGGAATATTGTGAAATGTTTTAAGGGTATAAATCACTGTCATTGTTTTCTTAATGAGATTCCATTAGTTTATGTTAAACCACGGAATTCTATCCCACAAGTCTTTTAAATTTCACATATTTTATTCTTTTCACTCTGTTCTGCATTCCTCTTAGTCCTTTCTTCCAGTTAATTAATTCTCCCTTCAGTTTTATCTAAACTGCTACTTTACCCATGCAATATGCTTTAAATTTTAATAATAATTTTTATTTCTCAAATTCCATTTTTGAGCCTACATCCTTTGTCTCATGATATCTTATTTTTAAGATTGTGTCCTAATTGTTTAAAATATTAATTTTATTATCTATCATAGCTCTTTTATGGGTTTCCCTGATGGCTTAGTAGTAAAGAATCTGCCTGCCAATGCAGGAGATTTGGGTTTGTTACCTGGGTCAGGAAGATTCTCTGGAGATGAAAGTGGCAACCCCACTCTAGTATTCTTGCCTGGGAAATCCCATGGACAGAGGAGCCTGGTGGTGTACAGTCCATGGGAGTTGCAAAATATTTGGACCAACTTAGCGACTAAACAACAACCATTTTTATAAATTACTGGCATTCTAAACCTATTTTTATTTTATATTCATTGTATTCAGTCATGTTAGTTTCTTAATGGCCTTTGTAATTTAATTTTTTAGCTCATAATATGTTGTGTTTTATCTATGGAAATATTACATAATACACCTTATCAGAGAGTAGAACCAAAAACCCAGGGGTCAAAGCCAAATACCATAGGAAAAACAAGTCAGAAATCCTCCAGAAAGTCCAGACAGTAGGGCTGAGTCTTCATCAAAAAACTCCCATCATGTACCTGGGATATGGGCCAATCATTGTTATACAACTTTTTTGCCATCTTTTTAAGTGGATGTATCAATAGAACTTATCCATTCCTGTATCACCATATATATTGCATATGCTAGGGGAAGAAGTGTGGGCAGAGGATGGAGAAAACTTATGTCTCCTTCACAGGTCTTCATATCAAGAATAACAGTTTCTGACAAACTTCATCCTACCTGGATCTGATTTAGATTTTGAGATCTAGACCTTTAGCCTGAGCATAATGCTGTTATGAAACATAATTTTTGAGGGATCTTGGGAGAAGGTAGATATGTTTTTCAAGTAGAATTAATATAAATAACTTTTAGCTAAAATGCAGATTGTGGTGGTTTTAAAACATGTCCACAAACAACAGAAAGAGTGACAGACTATTTTCTTGGGCTCCAAAATCACAGCAGATGGTAACCGCAGCCATGAAAGTAAAAGACGTTTGCTCCTTGGAAGAAAAGCTATGACAAGCCTAGACAGCATATGAAAAAGCAGGGACATTACTTTGACAGTTATTGTCTATATAGTCAAAGCTTTGGTTTTTCCAACTGTCATGTACAGATGTGAGAGCTGGACAACAAAAAAAGTGTGAGCAACAAAGAATTGACACCTTCAGATTGTGGTGCTGGAGAAGACTCTTGAGAGTCCCTTGGACAGCAATAAAATCAAACCAGTCAATCCTAAAAGAAATCAACCCTGAACATTCATTGGAAGGACTGATACTGAAGCTGAAGCTCCAATACTTTGGCTACCTGATGCGAAGAGCCAACTCATTGGAAAAGACCCTGATGCTGGGAATGATTGAAGGCTGGAGGAGAAGGGGACGACAGAGGATGAGATGGTTGGATGGCATCATGTACTCAATGGACAAGAGTTTGAGCAAACTCCAGGAAATAGAGGACAGGGAAGCCTGGCCTGCTGCAGTCCATGGAGTCTCAAAGAGTCAGACATGACTGAGTGACTGAACAGCAAAGCAAATCCTTTAACACTTCTCTCACTACGCACAGTTTCTGTGCTCCCTTTGTTTGAATCTTGGCTGATATAATAGCTCACTTTTAACAAATGGAATGTAGTACACATGATGCTGCAGGACTTCTGAAGCTATATTATATTATAAATGGCAATGTTGATTCTGACTTGTTTGCTAAGACATTTGCTTTTGGAACCTTGAGGCTACCATGTAGTGGAGCAGCCCAGATTACATGGAAAGGCCATATGTTGGTGCTTCTGTAAAGCTAAGCTAAAGTTTCTAGACCACGGCCAAAATCAACTCACAGACATGTGAAGACTTTGGTTGATTCCAGCCACAGCTATGGAGTCACCCCTGCCTCTCAAGTTTTCAGAAGTCTATATCTCAGGCATCATGCAACAAGTAAAACTCTTATACTGTGAAATTTCTGAATTCTAAACCCACAGAGCTCATGAGTGTATGAAAAGGTTTTCTTAAGCCAATAGTTTTGTGGGAACTTGTTATATGGCAATAGTAACTCTAATAGGCTTATAAATTTACATTTATGTTATAAGCTAAACATTTGTAATGCTTTATCCTAAAACTCTTGTGTGTGGCCTAGGTTTAGAGTTTGTGCTGCCACAGAAATTCAACCAGTTTGGAATTTAATTTTACATTTATTTATCAGCTAGACTTCTTCTGAATCAAGTTATGGTATACACTGAACCCACACCTATTCAGTGGCACACATGTAGTTGCAAACTTGTAGAAGACAACACAGCTGGAGCCCAAAAAAACATAAATATTTACTTTTTATTTTTCTTACCTGTGGGTTGATTATTAGCCAGTTTTTTTTCACTGAAGGTTAGTTTTACAGTAGGGATTTCATTTTCAAACACTTACTTTTCAGAGTCCAAATACAGAGTTTTCTTCCTGTATAGATAGTAAGTCCCAAATCTCTAGGTTATAGAAAAGCTCCCATTCATCTTCACATACCCACCAACTTAGGAAAGCTATAACATCAGCCTCAGCCTTGGATGCTAACTGAGTTTGAACTCTTTCTTCTTTATAGAAAATGAAGACTTGTGCTTTCCTTGTAAGATCTCAGTTATGCATACTCGATACAATTTGTTGTGTATATCCAGCTACTTACAGCAGAACATTTTTCAAGTTACAAATTTATGCTTATTGCTATCCCATATTTTATTTGTTCTTATGAACAAAAAATAGTACTATGCAAAAATATAAGAAATAAAATGAAAGAGAGGTGAGCAGGAACTAATAAATTGAAATCAATAATTACATAAAATCAACAAACAGGAATTTGTATCTTTGAATAACTGGACAAAATTTAACAAACTCTCACAAGAGTTATCAGGAAAAAAAAAAAACAAAAGAAATTTAAAAGTCATTAAGAGTGAAGACATAACTATAGACACAGTAGGGAGAACAATATAAAAATCAAACAAACAAGCATGGCAAAACTATGTATTACATAATTTAAGTAGATAGAAATCAACAAAAGCTAAAATTTATAGTGTATTACTTACTAAAATGACCAAGATAAGAAACAAAATGATTATAAATTTGAGGCACTGGAAAAGAAAGGGATGAAAATAAGGACATTCAAAAGTTGTGTAAGTGTTCTATTATTCTTAGCCTGTTTGATGAATTCACAAGTATTAATGGTAGTGGTGGTTTAGTCTCTAAGTCTGGTCTGACTCTTGCAACCCCATGGACTGTAGCCCGCCAGGCTCCTCTGTCGATGGGATTTTCCAGGCAAGAATACTGGAGTGGGTTTCCATTTCCTTTTCCAGGGGATCTTCCTGACCTAGAGATCAAACTCACATCTCCTGCATTGCAGGCAGATTCTTGACTGACTGAGCCACCAGAGAAGACATCACAAGTATTCATAGTATATTTTATATTATATATTGTACTTATTCTGTTTTGTGTATGAAATATTTAATAATTTTTAAACCTTCATTTTTTAAAGGATAATAGCAGACTCATGAAGTGAATTTATCTATGCGACTATATTTTACTGTCAATTCAGAAAACATGATACTTATATATCTAATTGGATATCTAGCTTGGAGATGGAATAAAATGTAATTTAATATAGCTATGGTTACTTGCATTGCAAAAAACAACTTATATCTTGAATATTTTATCTACGACTATTTCTTCATACAACTTATCTTTGAGAATACTTAATTAAAACAAAAACTTATTGACTAAACATAAATCATATTGTTATTAAGATAGTTCATATAATAAATATTCCACAGCTAGCATTTTATTATACAATAATCATATTTTAATATTTAATATTAACAGTATTTAATATTTCTCGGCTGTGTTTGCTCAGGCAATTTCCTATGTGGTTTCATTTGGCATTTTTCATTTTTCTTACCTGTCTTAATGATCCAGAAATTTAAAAGAGGTTATGGCATATTCTGTAAATTTGTTCAGACCTTGAAATATTCAAATAATGGGCAATATACCTTTGTAAAGCATAGGCATGTTAGTCTTTGATTCTTTTTATGGCTTAGACTGCTTTATGACTTTCTCTCAATAAAAACCATAAAACTAAAATGACCATGCAAGGGTTTATGAAGCGCCTCTGACCCAATATGGTGAAGCTAATGGTAACAAAATTGTTTCCTAAATCTGCTAAAATACCTGGAGGGAGCAATTTTACAATACATGGCAGACAGGAGGTCTGGGAAATCCATTTTTGGGGAAACCCTTCCTCTGGCAGCTGCATATAGAAAGAAAAGTGTCAATGTTCACCAATTATATTTTAAATATTGCAAAATATATGTCAGGCAACACCTTAGCTAGTGTTTCTTGTAGAGGAACAAATGAGAAAAACCTTGACAAAAACTATAGTACAATTATTACTGAAATCATGAACATTAATAGTTACTATAGCATTACTCAAGTTCCATCTCTCATTGCATCTCTTTTCTAATAGTAGAGGCAAGAAATGAGTGAAATGTCAGATTACTGAATTAAATAGCTCTCACCATTATTTCATGAAAATAAAAATACCATGTGAAGGATCTAGGTTTATAGGAATGGAATTTACCCTCAAATTATAGTAACAGAGATTTTTATCCAAGCCTCTTAATAGATTTAACTCTTTACCTTACATCTTTTATATAAGGGAGTTGAAACTTACATATGCATGCTCAGTCGCTCAGTTTTGTCCAACTCTTTGCAACCCCATGGACTGTAGCCTGCCAGGCTCCTCTGTCCATGGGATTTTCCAGGCAAGAATAATGGGTTGGCTTGCCATTTCCTCCTCCAGGGAATCTTCCCAATCCAGGGGTCGAATCTGTGTCTCCTGGTCTCTTGCACTGGCAGGCAGATACTTTACCACTAGTGCCGCCTGGGAAGTCTCTTAGGGGCAGTGAGTCATATGTGTTTACAGTAGCAACAGTGATCAGTAGTAACATCAGTAGCAACAACAGTAGTAATGTCAAAGATCACTGATCACAAATCACGATAACAGATATAATAATAACGAAAAGTTTGAAACATTTCTAGACTTACCAAAAGGTGACACAGAGATGTGAAGTGAGCAAAGGTTACTGGGAAAACAGCATCAACAAACTTGCTCAAGGTAGGCAAACTTGCACAAACTTTCAAAGTACAAAAAAAAAAAAAAGCAATATTTGTGCAGTGCAATAAAGGGAGGCACAATAAAAGGAGAAATGCCTGTATTCTATTTTATTTTTAACACCTAAATTAGTGTCAATTGATATTATCTTTAGTCTTTTTAAAGTATATGCATTAAGTGCTATGAGTTCTTATGAAGAATTTTGGTTTTAGCCTATAAAATTTGATATTATGTGTTTAATATTATATATAGTCTCTCTGTATATACATATAGGTATGGTATTTTTATTTAGTACTTGAAAGATACTGTTCTTTCTTCTGTCATCTATGTTCTGCCAAGAAGTCAACTCAGTCTGACATTCTTTTGCAGGCAATACTGATTTTTTCCTCTGAATGCTATTAAGACGTTCTTAATTTTGGTGCAACAAAGTTTCTATGTAATTTGATTTGCTTTGGATGTGTTGAACTTTATACATCTGAGGATTTATAAAGACATGACATCTTGCTTGATGTCTTCACTCAAAGGTTGTGTATTATTAATACTGTAGCCGCTGCCTGGGCAGCTCAACAGCTGGACTCATCTTAAGACTTCCTCACATGTATGGTACCTAAAAGAAGTCTTAAATAGTTGAAGACTGGGAACAGCTGGGACTCCTCAGTTAGCTCTCTACATATGGATGTGTTCTCTCCAGCTAAGAGCTTCAGGGTACTTGTACATATTATACTGCAGCCTAGAGCTCCAAATGCATTTGTTCTAAAAGAGAGGGCTAGGTGGAGTCTGTGTGCCGTTTACAGCCTTTCTTCAGAAATCACATAGTATCAATTCTGTCATGTTCTATTATATGAAGTTTAAGTGATATATCCAGGTTTAAGAGGAGGGAACTATTTTAGAAGAGGGTGTGAGACAAGGGATATATATTGGTGAGGCCAAATCTGGAAATTGCAATAGAGTATAAACCATCTGAAAACTTTTCAGAACATTTCATTGGCTGTAGTTTATTTTGGAGATCAGGTAATATGAATATGAGTTCTGAAGGATACTTATGATTTCAGGTTTTCAGGGGAGTCTCACAAATCAAGACCAAGACATGTAAGTTCCCTCCGTGGATTGGATTTTGTCATGATGCTGCTGGTTAAATCTATCATTTTATGAAACAGCAGTCCTTCTTTAGGAAGTGTTGCCTGTTTTAACCTCCCAACATTGCACTAAACAAATTGTGGACTCAACACCTTCTTTTTCATCCTTCCATGCCTTTTAAAGCTTAAACATGTGTGATTTTACCCTTACAGAAGGAGCGAAATAGTGGAAAGAAGGGAATGTTGAGAAAGCTTCTGAGCATTTTGTAAATATTCTGCTTCTTGATATGAGTTAACTTTATGAAGATTGATGTGTGTATTTATAATTTGTAAACATGTATGCTGTAATTCAGTAGGATGTAAAACAAACCAAAAAGTGAAAAAAGGCTAGATAACAAGAGACTTAAAAATAATTTCCTAGAGCTAACTTCTATTTCAGCATTTTAATATTTGTGGTTATTTTCATTTCTAATCTACTCTATTACTAAAATTGATAAATAGAAGTATGGAAGTTTTTCACAATAAATTCTTTTATGAATGTAATTATTTTTAACTTACCCAAGTCTAATACCATTTAAACTACTGCATCACCCCTGGGAGAAGAAATATAAAATCCATAGAAAGTTTTCACACATCAAATGATAAATGAAAGGATATTTGGGTTAAGCTATCAGTGTTCACAAAGAATGTTGTATTCATGATAGAAGCAGGATTGTCATATTGAAAGTAAAGAGTGGATCTCCTATTTAAAAAGGAGGAAATTAGATCACTCATAAAATAAAAAAGAAAGTGCAGCATTTTTATTTGTATAATTTATAAAATCATTCAAATTATTTGATTCTAGACTCACAGAAAAATGTATGACATAGATCTTACTACCACAGTTAACCTATTGCTAAAATGTTTCTATTACTTCTTGGTAAATACCCTACATTGTCTCTGGCTTGGTCCCTAGGATATTATTATTTACATTATTATTTAGTTACTGATATCTCTAATTTCAGGCTTCCTTCATGGCTCATATGGTAAAGAATCTGCCTGTAATAAAGGAGACCCAGGTCCGATTCCTGTGTCAGGAAGATCCCCTGGAGAGCAGAAGGCTAGCCATTCCAGTATTCTTGCCTGGAGAAATGATGGACAGAGGATCCTGGTGGGTGCAGTCCATGGGGTCTGAAAGAATCAGACACAACTGAGCGACCAACACTTTCACTTCACTTTCACACTCCTGCTAATTTCATTCCAGACACTTGTATAGGACTTACATGTGAAGCTCTGAACCCATAGGCACTCCAACAGCAAACTTGAAGTCACTATTTCTAGCCAAATAGAATAGAAGGAACAAATGTATCACCCATTTGACTTTACTCAGCGTGGGGCTACTAACCCTGTCTTGCTTTGACTTTCAACCAACACAGTTCAAACATTAGTACATTGATGGCTTTCTCCCAAATATAGGAAATGATGCTTAGTTCTAGAATTTTTAATATTTCTTTAGACATTAGAATGTTAGGGAAAAAATGTTTAAACTTGATATGATCAACTGGTTAACACATTTCTGAATTCCTCTCATGTGCCAGGTTCCTCCCTAAGTTATGAATATACAAAGTTTACTAAGACATAACCCATTATTTAAAAAAAAAAAAAAAAAAAAAGGACTGTTTTCTAATTCAGGAACATTCAGAAAACAAACCTAAAAAATTTAGTTAAGAAGACATTCTCCAGGTCATAACTCGTTTTTTGTGTCTTTTTTTTTTTTATTTTTGTTCATTACTCTTTTTAGATTCCACACATAGGTGAAATCATAAAATACTTTCAATCTATATTTGGTGATTGCCAGAAGGGAGGAGAGTGGGGGAATGAAAGAAACAAGTGAGTGAGATTAAGAGTATAAACCAACAGTTGCAAAATAAATAGATCACAGGTATGAAATGTACAGTGTGGAGAATATAGTCAATGATTATGTAATATCTTTGTATAGTGATATCTCATAGTTAGATTTATCATGGTAATCATCTTGAAATGTCTGCATGTGTATGGTCTTGAAATGTATGTATGCATGCGCATATCTGACTCTTTGCGACCCTATGAAGTGGGTCCTCCAGGCTCCTCTGTCCCTGGGATTCTACAGGCAAGAATACTGGAGCCAGGTTGTGATTTCCTCCTCCAGGGATGTCCCAGGAAATACAGAGAAACACTGAATCACAATATTGTGTATCAAGAACTAACACAGTGTTTTAAGTCAATTATACTTCAAAAAGAAAGAAACAAACTCATAGAAAAAGATATCAGATTTGTGGTTTCCAGAGGCGGAGGATGGGGAAAAGGGCATCGAAGTGTTTTTTTAAGAAAAGGAAAAAAGAAAAGACATCCTCTTTTTCTATTCATGACTCTTCTAGTCTTTTCATTTTTCAAAAAGAGTGAAAGTGAAAGTGAAGTCCCTCAGTTGTGTCCAACTCTGTGACCCCATGGACTGCAGCCCTACCACGCTCCTCCGTCCATGGGATTTTCCAGGCAAGACTACTGGAGTGGGTTGCAGTAAAAGAAAATTAAACCTATGTATAAATGTGTCTGTAGTGGTTGAGACTGCATGCTTCAATCTTTCTGGAATTTCAAATTCCTACTCTTTCCACTTTGCAGTAAAGCATATAGGCTTTTTTCAGTGAATGCCTGTGCTTCGAATTAGATGATGTGGAAAGGCCAGCCCCTATTCAGATTAGCCTATAATTCTAACTGAAAACAAAATATAGTAGACATTGAGATCCCCAGGGAGAACTTGGCATATGCCCTATGAAAGGCCAACATCAACTGCAATCAACGTCTCAGCCACAACCTCAAGTTCTGGCTCCTCTGCTTTTGCACATGAGCAAGCCTCTCAGATCTCACTGAAAACTCTTTCTTTTTTCCCTGAAATGTTTCTACCAGAGAGATCCACTATCATACAAGCAAATTGCACTTGATAGTGATTGATTTTAAATAGGAAGTGTGTATAAACTCAGATATATTGTACTTTGTGAATTCTACCAAATGTCCTCATGCAACTGACAAGTTAAACCTTAGGTGTACCACTGAAAAAGTAGCTGAAGAAAACATCTGAAATTTAAGTCAAAGAGAAACATTAATTTATTAAGATGATGAAATGTTTATCATAGATGCAGATTGCACTTTAGGATTTTATACACTATATATAAATAAAGTATATGTGTAAGAAAAGCATTTTTATATTTATCATTTCCTGGAAGACAGTGTAAGATGTTATTCAGTATTTGTCAAAACAAGTTGCACCATGCACTCCAGCCACATCAAACTACATATGTTTCTTGAATATGGCTCTCGTTCATGCTGGGCCTTCTGCCTAGAATCATATTCCTTTTACTCCCTCATTTCTCTTTCACACTTACATGCATACAGAGACACATGCACAACATGACTTTTTTCTGCCTTGTGAACGGTGATTCCTCTCTCATTATCATAAGTTTCTTATAATATGTCTCTTTGCTAATCTTTTAACGCCTTGCTTAGCAGTGAAGCTGCTCTCTAGTAAATAGTCAATGAATAGTAAGTAAAAGAAGAAAGCAATATATAAATAAAATATATTCAGTAAAACACTGTAATAAGTGTTCATGATATTTAGTTCCCTAAAATAACAAAAATTTGGGAATTTCAGAGGATTTAAATACTAAGTAAGCAAGAATGTTTTCAATTATCACTAATTCATGAAGAATCTGAATATTAAAAACAATTCTAAACATGAAATAAAGATAATGTGACATCATCATAGCAAAGTGAAACTCAAATCTTTTCTGTTGTGGAAAACTACACAGTCTGTGAGCATGTACCCTTGTTTTATATATGGGGGAGAAGTAAGTGAAATGATAGAGAAGAGTTTCACTATAGTGTATACAGGCAGAGTTTCACTATGCCTTAAGTGAAAGGCATAGTGAAACTTAAGGCATAAGGCACATAAACTTTCCACAAAGAATGACTTTCCAGCAATGATAGAAGTCACAGCAGGAAAAACGATTAGCAGTATAACTAAACACATAAAGTCAAGTTAAACATTGCAAGACACATGCACATGGCAGCTTTTTAGTTAAAAAATATATTAAGAATCAAGCCTTAAGGAAAATTGCCTTTTAAGTTTACAGTTAATTCTACCCAAAGCAATCTATAGATTCAATGCAATCCCTATCAAGCTACCAACGGTATTTTTCACAGAGCTAGACCAAAGAATTTCACAATTTGTATGGAAATACAAAAAACCTCGAATAGCCAAAGTAATCTTGAGAAAGAAGAATGGAACTGGAGGAATCAACCTGCCTGACTTCAGACTCTACTACAAAGCCACAGTCATCAAGACAGTATGGTACTGGCACAAAGACAGAAATATAGATCAATGGAACAGAATAGAAAGCCCAGAGATAAATCCACGAACCTATGGACACCTTATCTTTGACAGAGGAGGCAAGGATATACAATGGAAAAAAGACAACCTCTTTAACAAGTGGTGCTGGGAAAACTGGTCAACCACTTGTAAAAGAATGAAACTAGAACACTTTCTAACACCATACACAAAAATAAACTCAAAATGGATTAAAGATCTAAATGTAAGACCAGAAACTATAAAACTCCTAGAGGAGAACATAGGCAAAACACTCTCCGACATAAATCACAGCAAGATCCTCTATGACCCACCTCCCAGAATATTGGAAATAAAAGCAAAACTAAACAAATGGGACCTAATGAAACATAAAAGCTTTTGCACTACAAAGGAAACTATAAGTAAGGTGAAAAGACAGCCCTCAGATTGGGAGAAAATAATAGCAAATGAAGAAACAGACAAAGGATTAATCTCAAAAATATACAAGCAACTCCTGAAGCTCAATTCCAGAAAAATAAATGACCCAATCAAAAAATGGGTCAAAGAACTAAGCAGACATTTCTCCAAAGAAGACATACAGATGGCTAACAAACACATGAAAAGATGCTCAACATCACTCATTATTAGAGAAATGCAAATCAAAACCACAATGAGGTACCATTACACGCCAGTCAGGATGGCTGCTATCCAAAAGTCTACAAGCAATAAATGCTGGAGAGGGTGTGGAGAAAAGGGAACCCTCTTACACTGTTGGTGGGAATGCAAACTAGTACAGCCACTATGGAAAACAGTGTGGAGATTTCTTAAAAAACTGGAAATAGAGCTGCCATATGACCCAGCAATCCCACTTCTGGGCATACACACTGAGGAAACCAGATCTGAAAGAGACACGTGCACCCCAATGTTCATTGCAGCACTGTTTATAATAGCCAGGACATGGAAGCAACCTAGATGCCCATCAGCAGATGAATGGATAAGGAAGCTGTGGTACATATACACCATGGAATATTACTCAGCCATTAAAAAGAGTTCATTTGAATCAGTCCTAATGAGATGGATGAAACTGGAGCCCATTATACAGAGTGAAGTAAGCCAGAAAGATAAAGAACATTACAGCATACTAACACATATATATGGAATTTAGAAAGATGGTAACGATAACCCTATATGCAAAACAGAAAAAGAGACACAGAAATACAGAACAGACTTTTGAACTCTGTGGGAGAAGGGTGAGGGTGGGATATTTCAAAAGAACAGCATGTATACTATCTATGGTGAAACAGATCACCAGCCCAGGTGGGATGCATGAGACAAGTGCTCGGGCCTGGTGCACTGGGAAGACCCAGAGGAATCGGGTGGAGAGGGAGGTGGGAGGGAGGGGATCAGGATGGGGAATACGTGTAAATCTATGGCTGATTCATATCAATGTATGACAAAACTCACTGAAATGTTGTGAAGTAATTAGCCTCCAACTAATAAAAAAATAAATAAATAAATAAATAAATAAATACAAAGAACCATAGAGGTTAAGAAAGGTTTCCTTCTTTCATATCTGAATTTAATGATAGTGAAATATATATATAACTCTTTATGATTAAAATTGCATTATTGTAAGGTAATATTGATATATTATCAATAATCTTGATATTAATATTATATTGATATTGATAAATATCAATAATCTAAGATATGCAGATGACACCACCATTATGGCAGAAAGCGAAGAGGAACTAAAAAGCCTCTTGATGAAGGTGAAAGAGGAGAGTGAAAAAGCTGGCTTAAAGTTCAGCATTCAAAAAATGAATATCATGGCATCCAGTCCCATCACTTCATGGCAAATAGATGGGGAAGCAATGGAAACAGTGAGAGACTTTATTTTGGGGGGCTCCAAAATCACTGCAGATGGCGACTGCAGCCATGAAATTAAAAGACACTTGCACCTTGGAAGAAAAGCTATGACCAACCTAGACAGCATATTAAAAAGCAAATACATTACTTTGCCAACAAAGGTCCGTCTCGACAAAGCTATGGTTTTTCCAAGAGTCATGTATGCATGTGAGAGTTGGATCATAAAGAAAGCTAAGTGCCAAAGAATTGATGCTTTTGAACTATGGTGCTGGTGAAGACTCTTGAGAGTTCCTTGGACTGCAAGGAGACCCAACCAGTCCATCCTAAAGGAAATCAGTCCTGAATATCCATTGGAAGGACTGATGCTGAAGCTGAAGCTCCAGTTCTTTGGCCACCTGATGCGAAGAGCTGACTCATTAGAAAAGACCCTGATGCTGGGAAAGATTGAAAGCAAAAGTAGAAGGGCACAGTAGAGGATGAGATGGTTTATTGCATCACCAACTCAATAGACATTGAGTTTGAGCAAGCTCCAGGAGTTGGTGATGGACAGGGAAACCTGGCATGCTGCAGTCCATGGGGTCGAAAGAGTTGGACACGACTGAGTGACTGAATTGATTGTAAAATGTTGCAGTACTTTATTTATATAGATAGATAGATATGTATGTATGACATACTCTATGTTGTTTGCATACATAATTTTTACTATTGGTTAAAAAACATATTTTTATTCTCTCATTTGTAATTTATTTACTCACTGTCAGCATAAGAAAACTCCAACACATGGAATAAATTTTGGAGAGTACTATATGCTTAAAAGTTATCCCAGTTTTCCTTTTTTTCCCTCCTCCACTTTTCTTTCTGAATCAGTCGGTGTTTTTGAGATCCACGTCTAATAGGAACTCATTACTCTCTGATTTCCCTTATTTGTTTCCATATGCAGGGGATCTCCTGTGCCATGTAAATTATTTCAAAAACACATGTAGAATGTTTCTATTGTTAATAGATGCCCAGTGCCTCCAGATCATACCTAAAAATGTATAATTTATATCTATTATCCATGGAATAAAATCATGTTTTTCTCCTCTTTACAGTAAATTATAATTGTCCTCAAGTGTGGCCTCAGCTAACTAGCTCTGGAGATTCAAGGGTCCCATGAATAGAACCAAGGAAAATATAAGTTTATTATTCCCCAGTGGATATTATAGACATAGTATTTAAAGTACAAATGTTTGCTGGAATGAAATGTTTGGAAAAGACTCACATATTACAGTAATGGAAAAATACTCAAATTAATTATGTAGCTGGTAATTTGTTTCTATGCAGCTTACTTTTTTGTATGTCCCTTTTATTTAAATGTTCTACAATTCACTAGGATTTTATGAAAAGTGAAATGTTTTTATTCAAAAGACATATACTAGTTTGCACTTTACAAAAACAATAAAAACACCACCAAAAATAGTAAAAGCAAAATAGAAACACTGACAGGTACTGATATTATGCTGAAGGATGGAGAAGAGCATATTTGTCTCTGATACACTGTGCATCAGAAACCATTTGATGAAGAAGAAAGGGGAGTGGCAGAGGGCTTTAGAGATGGGAGTTCCAGAGTCAACTGGCTGCACTGAAAACATCTAAAGTTCATGGAATTTGATGTCCTCCTTTACTGGCGTGGAAGCCCAAAGTGCCACTATCATGAAACAGATAAAGTGATACTCAGCTATATACCTTTCAAAACATCAGTTTATAAATTGATATTCAAGATTTTCCACAATGTGGTCTAACTTACATTAAAACCTTCACTAGGAGAATGTGCCTACTTCAGAAAACAAGTTCGTCTACTCTTCATACTGGTGACTGTCCGTTTTTTCTCGATTTTCTTGCATACTTGGAAACACTTTAGAATATCATACAGTCACCCCTCAGTATCCATGCTGGATTTGTTCCAGAATGCTCATGAATATCATGAAAATCCATGGCTGCTCAAGTGTAGTATTTGCATATAATCCACACACATTCTCTAGTACACTTTAAATCACATCTAAGTTACTTACACTACCTAATACAATATAAATGCTATGTAAATAGTTGCCAGCACACAGAAAATTTAAGTTTGATTTGGGGAACTTTCTAGAAATTTTTAAAAGCTATTTTCCATCTGTGATTAATTGAATTCCTAGATGCTGAACCCATGGATGTGGAGAGCTAACCAAATAGAAGTACAACTGTATATTTTCACCTTGTATATTTAATATATTTCCTTCAGATACTTTCCATGGTAGAAACATTACATTGTGGGGTAAAAATAGTAAGAAAGAAAAAAACTTCCGTGTTCTGCTTTAGTGATGGAATGGTGGCAAAGGAGGTTGGTAGAGTATATGGGGCTTAGGAGCTCCATTGCCTAGCATTGAAACGTGGCTGCATTTTAGAAGCTGTGATTATGCAACCTTGTAAAGATTGTCTTATTTCTTATAAAATTGTGAGGCTGTTAGCACAATAAGTAGTATAAATATGAAGATATGATAGCTATTATTATTTCCCAAATATTACCTCATACTTCTATATTATTAAATATATGTTGAAAGCAAGCATAAACCTACAGAATAGCATATCAAGTGGTTAAAGATACTAAACAACCCTGGCAGGCCATTGTATAGAATTTAAGTTACATTTAGTTCATCATTGTTTTACATAATTTTACACTGATAGACTTGCATTCATCTTTAATTATCACCTCAGGGCTTCCCTCATAGCTTAGTCAGTAAAGAATCTGCCTGCAAAGCATGAGACCTGGGTTTGATCCTTGGAGCAGGAAATGGGAGCTCACTCCAGTATTCTTGCCTGGAGAATCCCATGAACAGAGGAGCCTGGCAGGCTACACAGTCCAAGGTATTGCAAGAGTCTAACAAGAGTTAGCGACTAAACCACCACCAGGATAAAATGCCAATATTTTTGCTAATTTTTGCTCAATAATATTTGCTCAATTATTATCTTGTCCTTTCCACTTTTTTTGTTGGGTCAGTTTTGGTTTCAGAGCTATAGTCTTTTAATTACTGTAGGGTTTAAAATGTTTTCAAAATATATATTCATCAGATTAGATTCTCTAACCTTATTCTTGTTTTCCAAATATTTCTTGGCAATCTTCCTATGACATTTTCCTAATATGGTCTTTTTTATTTTATGTCCTCTATATACATACTTATTCTAATTATCTTTAATTATATTTTCTCACATCATTCTTTTTCATTATTTTTGTGACTCGGTTTGTTGAAAGCATATTAATTGTTGGATGATCAGGAAGCAATATTCTACACATCTTGTATTCTATTTTGATAGTTTTTATATGTTTATACAGAAAATTTACTGGGTTGCAGTTATGTCTAGGATATTTGTTGATGGTTTTGATTTGATTGTGACCTGTTCAAACAATTTAAATTTCAAATAATAAGAATTAGGAATTTAGCAGCTTCCTGTAAAATCACTGGTTTTCAGGAATAGATAAACAAGATATGCTTAAGTTATATCATCCAGTCATGAGTTACTATATCCACTGCTCCACCCCAGTCCAAAGCATTCTCAACTCAGCCCTAAAGTCAGGCAAAAGCATTGCCCCTTTAGCTTGTTCCCAACTGAGGAGCCATAGTGATTGCTTTGAAATGTAAAATATGTTAACTAACTCCTCTGTTCAAACACCACCTCAGTTTCCCTTTCACTCTAAGTAAAGCCCAAAATTATTGCTGAAATCACCTGACCCCAATGGCCTTTCTGACCTCATAATCTTTTATTCCCAATATTCTTTTTCTGATGAAGCCATGCTATTTGTCAAATAGGCAAAGATCTCTTTTCACTTGGAGACTTTGTACTAGCTTTTCCCACTGTCTGGAGTGTAATTCTCTCATATATCCACACACTTACTTCCATCCGGTTTATTCTCAAATCATAATCACAGACTAAAGATTTCCTTACCATCCAACATAAAGTAACACCCCTTTCACCAGCATTCCATGTATCCCTTACCTGCCTTTATTTTGATCCGTAACATTTATCACCATCTGAGTACATTTGTTTCTTTTCAAATACCAGCACCTTTGGGACATATCACTTCTTCATTGGGCTCCAAGGTGCCTATTTGGTACCTATTTCTGGAACTCTTGAGATGCTAGCAGCAGCAGCAGAACATATGGTGGTAAATATCAGTTTATTTACTAATTGCTTACCTCTTCCCACTAGAATATAAACTCCATGTGGAGAGAATTATTTTTTCCTTATGTTCTTTTCGCTCTTAAAACTTAGAGCCTAGTAGAGACTACAGTCAAGCACAAAGGATGCCCAATAAATGTATTGTATAAGAAAATGCTATCTGATTATCATAAAAAAAAAGCTCCTTCCAAAATACCCACCTGGTATATACAAAAGCACACACTTATTCACTGTTCCTTTATGTAACATGATGGTTCCACTAGCTATTATGTTCTTAAGGAATACAAAATCAATGATAAAATTAACTGACATGATCAATTGAAAAAGTAAATCTACTGAGAGAAAAATACAAAGTGGTATTTTCAGAGCCAATTCAAGTAATTTGTTTCATTGTCTGTTTGGGATTAATTTTCTGTCCTTTTCATTTCACAGATAATTAAATCTGTGAATTTAATTGATTTACTTGGGACAAGATTAAAGAAATGAGTTGCTTTTGTAAACTAAAATTGACATTTATGTGATGTTAAAATATTGCATAATTTTAAAGGATTTTATTAAATCTGTTGATATTTTACTGCTTTTAGAGAACTTAAAATTAAATTATTTTCCATAAATATTATTGAAATACATGACTTCATATGAACAAATATAGAAATATATATTCATCAAGCATAAAATACCCCTCACAAAGGGAAGAAAGTTAGGACAAAGAATGAGTGAATTTCTAGTCTAAAATTTGTAATGCTCTATTCCATGATCATATCAGGTCATACATTAGTACTAGATAGATAAAACAGAAGAGAAAAAAATCTTAGTTTAAATTAATTGTTGTGTATCAAAGTAAACCATTTGTTTGCATTTTAAACTTGGAGTGGGGCAACTAATATCACATTAATTTAGCAGATGGGACATTCAAAAGTTAAATTTTACTATCATAAAGCATACTAAAAATTGGCTGCATATTTGACAAAATCCAATGTCTGAGATGACCTAAACTTGTTAATTAAGATATCAAACTTAAAGCTCAGGAAATTATTACAGTAAAATGAGCAAAGCCTCAATAAACTGTTGGACAATATCAAGCAGTGTATTGTATACTTAGAATTCGCCCCAAAAGGAATGGGATATTAAGTTTGTTTACATTGTTTAAAGATGTGTTAATTGATGGTGTACAACTTGTTTTAATTGTCCTGATTGACTTGGCTACTTGACCAGTGGATAGAGTTGCCAGATAAAAAAGAGAATACCTATGAATTATTTGACACTAATATATGTATATATTTTAAATTGTTGTTTTTCTGAAATTCAAATATAGCTAGTACCCTATATTTTATTTGCTCTTTCAGGTAATCCTACCAGGAGGGCCTCTGAGACCCTACTTGAAATATTTGTCTAAGTTCTCCTCAAACAAAGATTTCTCACACATATCTTAACAGATGATAATCCAGACACAAAGTCTTCCGAGTGAATGTATCTTAGGAACCAGTACTTGCCTTCTACTTGCTTCCTTCTATTATTTGTATTTTACATTTTTTAAGCCTGTGTAAATATGTTCTGCAGAGTCTGGGGAGTTCTTTCCATTATTCCAACCTGTGAATAACTTTTAATATTTTGGATAGAATATCAACTTGAAGAGGGTCTCACTGGGCAAGATGCATGTATAAATTCATGAAAGAAATTTTTTGAAAAAAAGTGCACAGAAGATACTGGCAAATACTTTCTTAAAGTACAATTACTTACTTTAAGAAAGTTAACTAATAAATATAGAAGGACTAATGTGGTTAGATAATCATTGTTACATGCTAAAAGGAAATGATGAATGTTTAATGAGAGACTCGGTACTTATATAGTCTTAAAATATATCCCTGTAACTGACTAATTCCTATGAAACACTTGTCTCCTCACTGGGGAAATCTAGTAGACGTCACCTTAAACATGATCAATCCATCCATGCTCCACAACTGGGCAGTCAGTCATTTTGTGCCTCCTAATAGCAATGCCCTGTGATGGATTCAGTGCTTCTCTTGATGAAGAAACCCAAATTTAAGACATTCTACAAAAGAGTGGTTCTTTAACAAAGTTAAGAAAAATAAAAATTGAAGTGCTACAAATTAAAGGAGACTAAAGGATTATTAAACTAAATAAAATTCATGATTTTGTATTTGATCCAAAATATGATGGGAAAAAAACTGTTAATGAGGCATTTGACAAAATTTGAACATAATCTGTAGATTACAGATATTTTACCAATTTATATTGATAGATATAGGTTATTTTCTCTTTAAATATCCATCCATATAGATATTGGATATCTATCGATCTAATTATCTAGAGAGAGAGGAAGAGAAAGAGGAGAGAGGAAGAGTGTGGAGAAAGAGAGGGAAGGAGAAAGATGTCATGCCAAATGTAAATAACTGGTGACTCTAGATAAAGGTTATGGGGAGGTTATTTATCATTTTTGTACCTTTACTTCGAGTTTAGAATTACATTAAACAAAGTGAAAAAATTTATATTAGCAATTATCTACAATTTTTGTTTTTTTATAAGAAAAACACTCAGTGCGAACATCAGGAAGGATTTAAGTTATATTGGTTCTGTTTCTTATTCCTTTATTGAAGTTAGAAATAATATAATTTCAACTAGGGGAAATTTGGGTTAATATGAATTTAGCTACATGAAAGTTGGTCACCTCAAAAAACCTTTGATTTAACATTGTTTTAATTCTATTATCTACTACAAATTTCACAAAAGCTAATGTAATTTTGTAAAGAATCCATTGCCTAAAACATAAGTTATTATGAAATTTATGAAAGGAAACAAAAAATTCATTGAATGCTAATTTAGGCAAGTAAGGAATGTCAATTTAGTTTAAAACAATACTAATTCCTCAGATTCTAAATTGTTAACAGTCATGGACTTTGCTTTCTGAGCTTTCATATTCAATGATCTTCCAATATATTGCTCAAAAGAGACATAAATCTGAGGAAATTGTTTTCATAATTAATCATAAATGATACTTGCTACTCTAAAGGCAGTGACTGTAAAAATTTAATTTAAAAAATGAATACTGTCAAGTCTCAATTCTGATCCAATGACTCTTTGATTCATTTGTTCTATTGTATTTATTTAAATGAATGTCTTGGTGATACAATGAGAAAATATCATGGTGACTGCCTCAAAGATTTAACTCTTTCTTTTTCTGCTCAGAATTACCTACTGAGAATTTGGAAATGTCATACAATTATCAAGATCCCACATAACTAAATCTAGGCCTTACCTACTTCCCAGTATAGAAAAGAGGTTGTTATACTATACTAGAAAACAATCGTATTATTACCACTTAGCCCTAGCTTTTTGAAGTCCAGGACTGTCTCAAACTTAGTTTATTGCTGATAAACATAGCATAGAGCTCCACTCATATTAAGTTTTTATAAATTCTTAATGAATTAATGAACTATGAGTATAAGGTTAACACTCTGACCTTCATACAGTGATAAGTATTTGAGCATCTACTACAAAATATACATAATCATCAGTTTGGAACTGATTTGGAACAGTTTGGAACTAGAAAGATGAATAATATCTTTGATGAACACAGAGGTGTTTGACTTATTATAAAGACTTGCCTTTCTTCTTGATTTCATGCTCAATCAGTACCCATATATTTCTGATTTGCTTGATTTCTTCTTTGTATCTTTTAGAGTTGCTTGTGAAAGTTCACATGCTGGAGAAGTTCAAGGTGTAAAGAAGCACACTGCTACTGACCTATCATGGAAAGTCTGAAGGAATGTGGTCTTGAGAAAAATGACACCTCTGCTAAGGTATAGCAATAAGCATTGACTCTGGTTTTAAATACATCACATAGAGTGAGGAGGGCAATATTAGAATGCTCAAGACAAAAGGAATAGAAGACATAAAAAAAAAAGTGAATGATACTTTTTGATAATTGAAAAAACATTCAAGAGTACCAGAATGCAGAGGGAGAAGCACTAAGAGATAAGAATGGACTGTAGCCCACCAGGCTCCTCTGTCCATGGATTTTCTAGGCAAGAGTACTGGAGTGGGTTGCCATTTCCTTCGCCAGGGGATCTTCCCAACCCAGGGGTTGAACCCGGGTCTCCTGCATTGTAGGCAGACGCTGTACCGTCTGAGCCATCAGGGAAGTCAAGAGATAAGATAGAATTAAATTGAGGCAACAGTTATAAAATGAATCAAGTCTTTTGTACTTTAGCCTAAGAGCAAAGAGAAGTCATTAGTAATTTTTAAGCAGAGGATGACTTGAACAAATTCAGATTTATGTTTTCAAAGAAGTGATGAGTACAAATAAAATTGAGGTGGTTAGACTAGAAACTAAGAAAACAGAATACAATCATACCAATCCAAGCAAGAAGTAATGACTTTCTGGACTGGTATTCCTAGGAACAGAAGAAAGAAATGCCTTAAGAGTAGGTATATAAAAGGAGTGTTTGACATTATTTCATTGATTTGAGAAACAAAACTGATTTGCATTTTATAGACAAGAAGAGAGTTACCACTCAGATATACCTTACTTGAGAAGGTTTTGAGATTACTTACAGAAATGTATACAAATATTAACATTAATATAGTGGTTAAGAGATAATTTCACAATGTGAGCCAAGATATACCTTTACTAAGTAGCTACAGTATATTTTTCAGTATAAAGTCAATTAATAAATTTGTATCTTTGTATCATCTGTTACCTAATAGCTATTATTAGCTGGCATTATGGTAATGTACAGTGATTCTGGCTCACAAAGCATTAACTATAAAACTAAATGTTTAAAATAAGACCTATGCAAATTTGAGATAACAATGTAAGAAAGTAAATGATAGATGTAAAATTCATTCATTTACTCAGTAGATATTTATCGAGTACCTAGTAGATTCAATGTAATATTATAGTGTCTGGGATATAAAAATAAAAGTTAGTTATAAAAATATACATATTTTAGTGAAAGTATGCACATACAAAATTAAAAAATCAATGTTGTCAACTACATCTGAAATTAGATAGATAACACTCCATTACTGGAATGCAGAACAAATAAGCATAAAGTTTTTAATAATAACACTTTAAAAAAAAAAAAAAAAACCTTGGTCATATCTCTTGTCCAATTGATTGAATATTTTTAATATCCTAAATTTAGGTGGTCAAACATATTCCCATTCATATTAAAATTCTTCTGGTTGGACAATCATAGATTATTGCTCAAGCTGAAATGATTGATTTCTGCAAACTCACTGTCAGTGCCCTGCTGTTAGACTGATCTTAAATGAAAATATCACAATAAACTGGAAAATTCTGAAAGAGATGGGAATATCAGACCACCTGACCTGCCTCTTGAGAAATCTGTATGCAGGTCAGGAAGCAACAGTGAGAACTGGACATGGAACAACAGACTGGTTCCAAATAGGAAAAGGAGTATGTCAAGGCTATATACTGTCACCCTGCTTATTTAACTTATATGCAGAGTACATCATGGGAAACGCTGGGCTGGATGAAACACAAGCTGGAATCAAGATTGCCAGGAGAAATATCAATAACCTCAGATATGCAGATGACACCACCCTTATGGCAGAAAGTGAAGAAGAACTAAAGAGCCTCTTGATAAAAGTGAAAGAGGAGAGTGAAAAAGTTGACTTAAGGGCTCAACATTTAGAAAACTAAGATCATGGCATCTGGTCCCTTCACTTCATGGCAAATAGGTGGGGAAACAGTGGAAACAGTGGCTGACTTTATTTTTGGGGGCTCCAAAATCACTGCAGATGGTGATTGCAGCCATGAATTAAAAGACGCTTACTCCTTGGAAGGAAAGTTATGACCAACCTAGACAGCATATTAAAAAGCAGAGACATTACATTGCCAGCAAAGGTCCGTCTAGTCAAGGCTATGGTTTTTCCAGTGGTCATGTATGGATGTGAGAGTTGAACTATAAAGAAAGCTGAGCACCGAAGCATTGATGGTTTTGAACCGTGGTGCTAGAGAAGATTCTTGAGAGTCCCTTGGACTGCAAGGAGATCCAACCAGTCCATCCTAAAGGAGATCAGTCCTTGGTGTTCATTGGAAGGACTGATGTTAAAGCTGAAACTCCAGTACTTTGACCACCTGATGCGAAGAGCTGACTCATTTGAAAAGACCCTGATGCTGGGAGTGATTGAGGGCAGGAGGAGAAGGGGACGACAGAGGATGAGATGGTTGGATGGCATCTCCTACTCAATGGACATGAGATTGGGTAAACTCCGGGAGTTGGTGATGGACAGGCAAGCCTGGTGTGCTGTGGTTCATAGGGCTGCAAAAAGTTGGACACGACTGAGCAACTAAGCAACTGAACTGAATTGAACTGAAATGATAATATAAATATTTTTCTTTTAATTCTGGGGATTGGTGGCTTATCATATTATATGAGAAATTCTACATTGAAAATTAAAATATTCACAAACCTTAATCAGAGGGGTGGGATGGAGTGGGAGGTGCGATGAAAGTTCAAGAGAGAGGGGACATATGTATACCTATTACTCTTAGAAAGTGATAAGGAAGTTGTGGTATATATAAACAATGGAATGTTACTCAGTTAGGAACACATTTGAGTCGGTTCTAATGAGGGGGATGAACCTGGTGCCTGTCATACAGAGTGAAGTAAGTCAGAAAGATAAACGACAAATACTGTATATTAACACATATATATGGGCTTCCCTTGTAGCTCAGGTGGTAAAAAATCTGCCTGCAATACAGGAGACCCAGGTCGGATCCCTGGGTCAGGAAGGTCTCCTGGAGAAGGGAATGGCAAACTACTTCAGTATTCTTGCCTGGAGAATTCCATGGACAGACCATATATATGGAATTTAGAAAGATGGGACTAATGAGCCTACATGCAGGGCAGCAAAGAAGACACAGTTGTACAGAATAGCCTTTTGGACTCAGTGGGGAAAAGTGAGGGTGGGATGATTTGAGAGAATAGCATTGAAACATATACATTATCATATGTAAAGTAGATGACCAGGGAAAGTTCGATGCATGAAGCAGAGAACCCAAAGCTGGTGCTCTGTGACAACCTAGAGGGATAGGGTGCAGGGGGAGATGGAACTGGGGGTCAGGATGGGGGGAACACATGTATACCTATGGCCAATTCATGTTGCTGTATGGCAAAAGCCATCACAATATTGTAAAATAATCCTCCAATTAAGATAAATAAATTAATTAAAACATGAAACTAAAAAGGAAGAAGAAATTTAATTCATTATCTCAAGTTAAATAATTTACAAATATCAATTATAGCTAATTATAGCTAAAATAAATACTTTTTTTTCTTCAATACCCCCAATTCTCCTCTATCTCAGAAAGAAAAGGCATCAACCTGCACAGAAAAGTAAAACATAGTTTGTTATAAAATTGCTTGTTGAAAAAAAATTATAAACATAATGAATGGCCATTAATAGAGGAAGGGTCAAAAAAACACTAATACATTATTGAATAACATGGGATATTTCCCTATAAAAATAATCACTTGTATCTGTGCCATTGACTTGAAGAGATTTCATAAGGTAATTTTGAAGTTAGGCAAAATGTTGCTTGAACAATATATATTACTCACAGAATAATCATACTCAATCTTCTAAGTTGTGTGTGTGTGTGACAGTTTCTGTGTATGGTTATATGTAGAAATGTACAGAAGGAAAGTCATTTATTTGTTTCTTTTGGTTGAGGATGAATTAAGTTAATAAAGTAGAAACAGCTTTTAAAAAGTTGTAGATTATAAAAAATAGCAGAGATGATCTCCTACAAAGATGTGAGTTGAATGTAGATACAGAAACAGAACAATACAATTAACTAAGCAACTGACTTTATTGTATTCAAGTAATTTATGTTGTTGAATTTTTAATATTAATCTTCCGAGGAACCAATCAGGATCACAAATTGTATCAGGTCCCCATGTCTTCTTTGTCCCCTTTAATTTGTGACAGCTCTTATTCTTTCCTTATCTTCCAAGACATTCACAATTTTTGAGAAACACTGGTCAGTTATCTTTGCAGAATACCTTCAGTTGGGATTGTCTGATGTCTTCTTATAATTGAATGATGTTACACATTTTTGGCCAGAGTGCCACAGGTATAATATACACCAATACATTCCAGCAAGGGTGCAGGGTATCAGTACGACTTATGAGAAGTTGGATTTTAATATATGTTTTTCCATTGTCGTAAAATGTTAATATTTAATATATAATAAGCAAGTACAAGTTACATAACCAATGAAAACAATGTGCTGTAAATGAAAGTTTGGAGGTAAGGCAGTAATTAAATTACTAACTTTGTTTATAGCCCTTGATATTAAATAGATTCCTGGTTTTGCAACTTGTTCTTTCCTTCTTAATTTTCTTATTTGAATAACCATATGAAGAGTGTTCATTTAGAATAGCATAGTGTTTACTATAAATAAATAGAGATGTGGCAAAAAGAAAAGGATTCTCAACATTTTTAAGCCTTTCAAATGAATGAAATAAAAGTTCTCTATATATCCATACAAAGAAGTGCAGTGATTAAAAAACAAACAGCAATATAGTGCAATGATCTTTGTGCTTATAAAAGCTTGTCCATCAGTCTGATGCTCCAGTTAATGGCATCTGTAAAAAAGCACTATTTTCATTTTCATTTTATAGTATAATTATGAAAGATTTTTTGAAACCACATCCAATTTTTTTTTTAATCCGAAGCATTCTTTTTAAAAGAAACTGACTAGTGTTTAGTGACCAAACTGGCACTCTTTCTTGATTTCAGATGAAATAAAATAGGCTGTCTTCCAATTCATTAAAAATATCTCATGCTGGCCAACTTTTTCCACTATTAAATGTGTTATAGTTCTCAATTGTACGTCAAAGCTATATTATATAAATATTACGTAATCAACTCTGACTGTCCCAGATGCATTGTGGAAGAGAAAGGGAAGCCTTTTATCAAAAGCCAGTTCCTGCTTCCTGAACAATGATACAGTTTCTTCAGTTTCTCTCTAGAGACTTAAATTTAGTTAGTATTCATGGAATGGGAAAATGAAATTTTACAATACACGTACATGCATGTACAAACACACTGTATGCACTCAAACTTTTCAATGATCTTATGAGAGTTTTCTTTTGTTTTGTAGATGTTTGTTTTAATGATTTGTTGAGACATATACGCTTGTACTAGATGCTGTTTGTATTAAACAACAGTTTTTAATGTTCTGCAAGGAAGGAGAACTATTACTTTTGTTTTGATTTTACCTTCTGTTACTCAACCAGATCTTATGCTACTATATCAAGACCATCATCAGTACATCATTCAAATTACTACAAATTATTTCTCAAACAAGAAAAGTTACATTGTACATGTTGTTACATTAACTTTATTTAACATGGAAGCTTAGGGCAATATCTTGAAAAACTTAGGTTTGTTATTGCCATGCTAGCAAGAAAACTCACACCATCACTTTTCCATTACAGTACTTAGCAGTAGTGTGAAATGTACTTTACTACCTTAAATATATTTATTTGGTTTCAGGCCTTGGAACACAACATATTTTTTTCTAAGTGTCCATTTTGCAAATATTTAGTACTCTTCTAACATTGTGTTATGTATATAAGTATATAAAAAACATGGTTCCTGCCCTGGAAAATCTCTCTTTATTAGTTTGTGTGTACAATAACCTAAAGATAGATGTTTTTCCCCCTGGCTGTCTTTAGTATCAAAGCAACATTTTATATTAATGTGTGTGCATGTGTGTATATTTGAGCATCTGGGAGGAATATTTTTATTTTGTTTTCAGACTGACTGCTTTTGGATGTAGACCATTAGGTCTAAGCTTAAGGTGAAGAAGTTTTCCTATCAATCTTTCCACCTTAGGGAGGCCTTTAGGTTATACTGTTTTCCTGCTAGACCGTTAAAGCCAAAAGGTCACATTTGGCTAGCTATGTAAATGCCCATATTTTCAGTCAGATTTCCGAGGAAATGGACTCAGAGATTGATTTTACTTTGTAGATTTATAGCACAGTGCTCTTAGGATTACTACAGGTGAAAACAGTAGGAAAGTAAAATACTACCTGGTGCCTTGAGAAACTCTGAAACTGCAATGGCAAAATGTTGACAAGATAAGTAGGGCCTGTGACCCGCCCCCACTGAGCAATCATTAGATAAAAGTTGTACCATGGAAGGTACAATAGGTAAAATATAGGCAAGGCAGCTGCTGGGGAAAAGGCAGCCTGGATTATATACATGTATTTTGTGTATATGATTTATACGTATGATTGTATATGTGCATATGTGTATGTATTTTGGATATATGTGCTTTCTTTTCCTATCCTAAGTAATCCAAATTTTTACATGTTGAATATTTTATTAAAATAGCCACAAACAAAAATACCAATAGAATCCACATATGCCGGACCTTTCTGGAATCTTCCAAATAAAACAGCTCTTGAATAAATATTACAAAGATGCTAGCTTAGAATAAACTCCTGTATAAATGTAATAATTATAAAACAGTTCTAAAGGCCATTAAAGAATAGCTAAAAGATTAATCTAAAAAGGTAGGGAGTCTAAATACAGAGTTTTTATAAAAGTCAAAGAATAATTTTAATATTGTGCTACATGGAGGAATATCCATACAAAGTAATAAAATTAATCTTTTAAAAATTAAACTAATGAAGAATTGTCTGAGAAGATGATTTCTTTAATACTTTAAAATAGATAATATAATCTTATTCAATAGAAGAGAAACATACAAAGAAATAAAAAAAGCATAAATTAAGGATTTAATGTATTATGAAGGTGAGAGTACAAAACACTAGTAAAGAATTGTGGTGAGGTATTATTTAATAAAGGAATGTAGTTAGAAAAAGGTGACTTAGAGGGTTAAGAATCTGCCTTCTATGTGGGAGCCCCGGGATCCACTGAAGAAGCACTTGGCAACTCACTCCAGTATTCTTATCTGGAGAATTCCATGGACAGAGGAACATGGTGGTAGTTACAGTCAGTCCACGGAGTCCCAACGAGTTGGACATGACAGAGCAACTAACACACACACAGTTATAACTTTAGATTGTGCTATAGAAAGTCACTGCAGTCAGCATAACTAAACATAATTCAACAAATACGTGGTAACAAAAAGAATTTAAAATTAGTGAAGAATCAGGTCTAAGAAAAGACAAGTTTAGAAAGGCTCTGCAACTGAGGTAGCAGAAAGTGATAACGGTCACATCAGGGTATCTTTGCCAATTAGTATGGCTCTGAAATGTTTTAGTTTTTCTATTTTGAATAATTTCTATTCAAAATCTGTCTATTATAAATACTCCCCATATGTTCCATAAGGTAAAGGTAAAGATAAACATGATAAAGAAGAGAGCTGAAATATGAAAAATATCCAAATGGAAGTTCTAGAGAATAGAAATACAATATCTGGTATAAATATACACTAAAGTGATTTACAGCTAGATACTATAAAAGAAAATGTCAGTGAATTTGAACATAGAACAAAATAAATACTACAAAATAAACACAGAGAGGAAGAAAAAGACCAAAAAGTAAACAAGAAATCAGTGATGTATGGGACAATACCATTGGGAAGCATACATAAAATTGGAGTTCTAGGAAGAGAAATAGGCAACAGAATATTTTAAATAATATTAAATAAAAATCCCAAAATTTGATGAAAACTATAAACTTTAAACTCAAAGATCCAAGAAATTCAATAAATCTGAAGCAGAAATGAAAAAATCTTAAAAAAAGAAAAATAAGCCAAGAAAAACAATGTGAGTAAGTAAGTGTTAGTCACTCAGTTGTGCCGGCCTTTTTGTGACCTCATGGACTGCAGCCCACCAGGCTCCTCTGTCCATGAGATTTTCCAGGCACGAATACTGGAGTGGGTTGCCATTTCCTTCTCCAGAAGAAAACAATGAGATTGGAAAAAAAAAAAAAAAAAACTCACCACAATCATAAAAGTAAAATCTTAAAAGCAACAAGGGGAAAAAGAAATTATATAGAAAGCAACAAAGGTAAGGATGAAGTCAGACTTTTTGTCAGAAAGTATCAATGCCAAAAGATGGTAGAAAGACATCTTTAAAGTACTGACATACAAAAACTGTCAACCAAGAATTTTTTGTATAGTGAAAATATTTTTCTAAAATTAATCAAATAAGGATTTTCAGACCAAAAAAAAAAAAGGGTAGATGATTCATTACCAACAAATGTTCACTTGAACAAATATTAAATGAAATTCTTTAAGCAAATGAAAATGACAACAGGTGGAAATTTGCATCTACCCAAAGAAATGAAGAACACCAAAAATGGATAACATACAGGTATAAATAGAACAGAATATTTTCCTTTAGTCTCCATCTTTTTAACAAATGAGCACATCTTTGCAACTCTTTAAAGTTAAAAACAAAGTGATGATTCTGGACTTTATGTCACAAATAAATGTGTAAGTTATAGCAACAAATAACAAAGTATGGAAGGGGAAATCATATATAATGTTGTATGGTTCTACATTGTGTGTGAAGTTATATCATAATACTTGAAGGTAAACTGTGATAAATTTAAAATCTGTACTATAAGCTCTAGAACAACCACTAAAAAGTAAGAGGAATCATAGCTAATAACGCAATCATGAAAATAAAACAGAATAATGGACATATGTACCTAATACCAAAAGAACATAGAGAAAGGGGTAAACAAAGGGAAGATAAAATAAATAAAAATATGGGAGATTTAAAACCAATAATATCCATAACCAGATTAAATGTAAAAGTCTAGACATCTGAATTAAGTAACAAATACTATTAGATTAAGTAAGAAGATAATAGTAAGTAAGATAATAAGTAAGTAGTAAGTAAGAAGTAAGAAGATAATAGTAAGTAGTAAGTAAGAAGTAAGTAGTAAGTAAGAAGTAAGTAAGTAAGAAGTAATAGCCAGGCTTGTGCTGCCTGAAAGATATCATTTAACAAATATATTTTAATAAAAAATAAAAGAATGGCAAAAGTTACCCCATGCAAACCATAAGCAAATTAAAGGTGGTGTAGCTATATGGATACCTGAATTCTATGGTAACAATTTTAATTGGAAATTTTGACACTTCACTCTCAATAATTAATAGCAAATGTATTGGCAGTAAATCAGTGAGGATATTGAAGAGTGGAACAACATTATCAACTAACTTGATCTAATTAACACTTATAGAACATGCCATCTGAAAACAAAATACACATTCTTTTCAAGGGACCAAGAGCACTAAGTAAAATAGACAATATTATGAGCCATAAAACACTCTGAATAGGTTTAACAGAATTAATGGTATATGAAGTATGTTCTCTGGTCTGTGGAAAATTGAACTAGAACACAGCAACAAAAATATAGCTGCAAAAATTTCCAAGTATTTGGAAATTTATCCATGGATCAAAGAGAAAAATCACAAAAGATATTAGAAAATGTTTTGCTCTGAATGAAAATAAAAATACTATATATCAAAATTTGTAGAATGCTACTAAAGCTGTGCTTAGAAATTTATAGCCTTAAATGTTTACATTAGAAAAGAAGAAAGAGCTCAGATCAATGATCTCAGCTTCCACCTTAGGATACCAGAAAAAGAAGAAAAAATTAAAACTGAAAGTAAGCAAAAAGAAAGAAATCAATAAAATCTATTTTTTAATGAACAGTTTAAAAAATTCAAAATCCAAAGCAGAGGGCCTAATTGTTCTAACTTTGGTAATATGTCTTACTTGGGAGAAATCAAAACACCATGAATGAAGACAACTGCAGGGTTATCTAGTTTTAAAAAATAAAAGAAAATTAAAAAGGAGCTATAGCAGTATTGGGCTTCCCTGGTGGCTCAGATGGTAAAGCGTCTGCCTGCAATTGGGGAGACCCAGGATCGATCCCTGGGTTGGGAAGATCCCCTGGAGAAGGAAATGGCACCCCACTCCAATACTTTTGCCTGGAAAATTCCATGGACGCAGGATCCTGGTTGGCTACAGTCCATGGGGTCGTAAAAAGTCAGACACGACTAAGCGACTTCACTTCACTTCACATAGCAGTATTACCAAAAGAAGAGAAAATGAAAGCATCACTAGGCAAAATAACAAGTGTTCACCATTTTCTTATAAAATGAACATTCCCTCCTGTAGTTCAGTTCAGTCGTTCAGTCGTGTCCGACTCTTGGCGACCCCATGAACTGTAGCCTCCCAGGCTGTAGCCTCCCAGGCACACCAGGCCTCCCTGTCTTAAAATTTTAATACCTTCTAAAGTGTTGCATTTAAAACCTACAATAAATGAATTTGGATTTGGCAATGTTAAACATTTTGTCCTACCTAAACTACAAATGTTGATATAATTAAGCAGTATCATCTACAAGTTATTGAATGTCTATAGACATTTTTAGTTAAAACTTTCTTATTTTATAAAAAGAAAAACTTCAAATATATCACTGTTACTAATTTTACTGTTAAGATTTACTATAAATTCTGAGCAGAATGTTGTTTACCCATAACTAAATTTGTTGATGGAGTTTGATGGAATTTTATCATGGTGGTAAAATAAAATCACAAAATTTAAGTCATATGAATAAATGAAAACCATCCACGTATTTCATGAAAATAAGTTTTTAAAAAATTTAACCACATGCTTAACTAACTGAGGAGAAACAAATATTATACATGATGAATAGCATCCAGTAAGTCATTTAAAGTCTTGAAAATACTAATCTCACCATTTTTGCCAGCTTATAATAATACTGAGTAGTTTTGCTGGAAGTACATTTTAAAACACTTCATATCAGTCTGAGAAAAAAAATGTATTTGAATGACAAGTTATACAAATTAAATTCTTGATATAAGTAATAATCCAGTGAAGAATTTTTACAGTGGGTGATAATCGTATTACTACTGTTAATCTGGACCAAATTTTGTCAAATATTTATCAAAATTGGATTAGGTCAGGAAGATCCCCTGGAGAAGGGAATGGCTACCCACTCCAATATTCTTGCCTGGAGAATTCCGTGGACAGAGGAGCCTGGTGAGCTAAGTCCATGGGGTCGCAGAGGTAGAAACAATTGAGCCACTAACGTTTTCACTGTCACCTCTTCTCAGGTCACAGTTGAGAACACAGCATCTTGACGATCATCTATTCTAGTAACACCTATGAAAATTTAAACACACATAATTCGAGTTGTATTAAGCCCTGGAATTTTCTTATGCAGAGTAATTGTTCATTAATAATTCCAAAAAACAGAAGTAATTGGTAAATTTTAATCCCAGTTCTACTTATCCAATATACCAACTTTTGTTGTTGCTGCTGGTATAGAATTCCTTGAAGTCTATAACGAAAGACCCTATTCCTAGAAGTGAACAAACATTTAAATTATTTAGATGTATAGCCCATCACATAAATTTTCAAGAGGTCTTAAAGCACTTGGAACTAGTTATTATTGTTATGTAGCTAAATGTATGTATGAAAATAAAATATGCACTATACTTATCTAAATACTTTTTATGAAACACATTTAATCAAAATACTTAAGCTAATACTTAGAATGTCAACTTCTTTTAAAAATTATTATGCAAAAGATGTTGCTATAACAAAACTTATCATTGTATTAGTTAATATATGTTTTAAAGTCAGTCAACTAGTGGAGAAAGGCAAAAAGTAACCTGGAGGATTAAATAAGTACTTACTTTTAATTCCTGTCATAATCCTATTAAAACAGCAGTGAAAGAATTATTTTAATAAGAAATTTAAAAAAGAAACAATAGAAAAGGTAATAGCAGAGGAGAGATGGCAAAAAAATTGGTAAAGATAAATGGAGATGAGTATTTGATAGTTGACTTAGAACAAAATTAGTGCCTACTACAGGACAAAGTCAGCAAGAAGCAAGTACATTTCTGATTCAAAACCCCAGGAAGGATGAATAAGTGACTCAACAAAAACATTTGGAGGATGAAGAAAACATGGAATTAAAGCCACAAAGGACTGAAAATTTGTGTGAGGATCAGTTATGAATCTCAGATCTCTTCCATTAGTCCCCGCAGCAGGGAAAACTGGCCTTCATTTTGCAGATGAAAAGAAGACTCAGCTCTGGAGATACATATAGACTCATTCAACAAAATAAATCACCAAAAGGCCAATTCACCTTTTCAGCTCACTTCATGGCCATGAATTAACAACAGTTAATTCATGAAAAACCAATTAATTTCTCCAGATGGCCAGTTTACTAACTAGTCAATTTGTGAAATGATTAATTGGTTAAATTTACATGTTGCTTTTAGCCTTCCTTGATGGCTCAGTGGTAGAGTCTGCCTGCCATTGCTGGAGGCAGAGGAAATGTGCTTTGATCCCAGGGTTGGGAAGACCCCCTGGAGGAGGGCATAGCAACCACTCCAGTGTGCTTGCCTGGGGAATACCTTGGGCAGAGGAACCTAGAGTGCCACAGTCCACGGGTCACAAAGAGGTGGATACAAATGAGCATGCACACTTACGTTGTTTTTAACCATTTCCTTTTAAAATTTTCATATAAATACACAGCATATATTACAATTATAGTATAAATTATTTGTATTAGTGTATATTTAATCTGAAAAATAATATGTGTATATGTATAACTGAATTAACTTTCTGTGCACTTGCAATATTATTAATCAACTATGCTGTGCTTATTTGCTTAGTCCTATCCAACTCTTTTTGACCCCATGGACTATAGACAGACACCTCTGTCCACGGTGATACTCAAGACAAGAATATTGGAGTGGGTTGCCATACCCCCCACTCCAGGGGATCTTCCCAACCCAAGGATCAAACCAAGTTCTCCAGCATTGCAGGCGGATTCTTTACCGATGAAGCTCCCAGGGAAGCCCAAGAATACTGTAGTGGTTACCCTATTCCTTCTCTAGGGGATCTTCCCAACCCAGGAATTGAATCAGGGTATCTTGCAATGCACGCAGATTCTTCACCAGCTGCATTAGCAGGGAAGCCCAAATCAACTACATTTCAATAATATATATATATATATAAAAGAAAAAATAGAGTATATTTGAGAATGTATTCATGAACATATTGTTCAAAATTTACATAATATGGGCACAGAGTACATAGATTTTATTAAATAATTATTTAATGTACTCAATGTACATAATTATTTAATGTACTCAATTTGTACTCAATTTGGGGGCATTAACAAAGAACTTGCCGCATGGAGGGGAGGCTCACTCAGCTAGAACTTGACTCTAGTCAATTCCTAAAGTTACGTGATTGTGTTAGTCATTCAGTTGTGTCCGACTCTGTGTGACCCTATGGATTGTAGCCCGCCAGGGTTTTCTGTCCATGGAATTCTCCAGGCAAGAATACTGGACTGGGTTGCCATGCCCTCCTCTAGGGGATCTTCCTGACCTAGGGATCAAACCCACGTCTCCTGCATTGCAGGTGGCTTCTTTACCTCTGATTCACCAGGGAAGTCCTCCTAAACATAGGACAGAGATAAAAAAAAATGAAATAGCATGTAAAATACTTAATCTATGGATAAATTAAATAAATACTGACCATATAAAACAACAGCAGCAATATATAATTTAGTGTGTTTAAAATGCTCAATTAGAATTGAAATAATCCTGATTATTATCAACTCACAGGATGTATGAGTGAAAGAGGTAATCAAGATGATAATTAGAAATAAATGGAAAATGTTCATAATAAAATTTATAAAATTTTAAAAATGCAATAATCTATATTTTATTCTAAAGACTATTATGTTCAGTTTTTTCTTGTACTGTTAACAGAGGCTTAAAGTTTCTAAGGTTTTAGGAGTAATTTTTGAAAATCACTTTGGGAACAAACCCAAACTTCTAAGTAAAACTCATGGAAGACAAAACGAATTCATACAAAAAGGAAAGTTTCAACCCATCTCTGTGAACCAAATCCTGTAAGTTTTGCTTTAGTTCACACAAGGTTCAGATAAAATCTGAGCTCATGGTCTCCAGCCAAATCAAATAAAAGCCTGAAATTTTGACATTGTCAGAATACTCTTAATAATTTCAACATCTGTTGTTTCATACTCTTCTGTCTGCAAAATATGGAAGAATAATAAGTGATGTCTTACCGAAAGCATATTGCCTTTGGAACTATACCTATGCTTGCTATTCATAAACTATAACATAATTAATACATGTTAACATTTTAGATGAAGTGACTCAAAAAATCAAAATTAACATCGCCAATTCCACAGTATTATGGAGGAATTATACTTGGTAATATCTGCTAGATTCACAATATTAAGGTAAAGCACAGTTTATAAAGTATATCTTGGTTTAGTTTCTTTGTTTTTTTTGTCTGTAAGGAAACCAAATGGAAACAGCTGACATTCTCACATTAGGTTGGTTAGAAGAGAGTTTATGGATAAGGGATTAATTACACAGGTATGAATACAGTATACAGGAAGTGAAAGGGACAGTATGGAAGCTCAGAGCTAGCAGCAATGGATTGACATCACTTCCAGGCCCAAAGAACAAGGGGAGAGGCACAACTGCAAAGCAGAAGGAAGGAGGTCCGTATAGAGCTGACCTCACTGAGAGCAGCAGTGGTCTTCCCTTTGAGAAAAGTCGGTCCTGGTGACCTCAGGCAACCAGAGAATAAATACAGTATTCCCCCTCTGAGATTTCAGTTATCCACAGTCTACCATAGTCCAAAAATATTAAATAGAAAATTCCAGAAATAAAGAATTCATACTTTTTTTAAAGGTGTAATTATGTACCATTCTGAGTAGCCTAATGAAATCTTATGCTGTTTGCACCTGCAGCATGAATAAGCCCTTTGTCTGATTATCCCATTAGTCACTTAATAGCCATCTTGGTTTTCATATCAACTATTAGATAGCACAGTGCTTGGGTTCAACTCACCATTTCTTTACTTAATAATGGTCTCAAAGCACAAGAGCACTGATGTTGGTAATTTAGAGATGGCAAAGAGAAGCCATGAAGTGCTTTCTTTAAGTGAAGAAATGAAAATTATTAACTTAATGAGGAAAGAAAAAAATTGTATACTGAGACCACCAAGATCTACCACAGGAATAAATCATTCCATGAAATTTGAAGAAGGAAAAAGACATTTGTGCTACTCTTGATGTCACAACCCAAACTGCAAAAGTTATGGCCACAGTGAGAAGTAAGTGCTTAATTAATAAACTATTGACCAGAGATGTGTTAATATGTCTTTTGTTAATGAGGCTTATTGACTGGAGACATAGCAATATGTTTCTAAAGAGTGATACAATTAAAATCACTGTGCAAAGTTGTTGGAGCTTAAAATTGATCAAACAACTTATGATTATTGTTACTCACATTTTGATCCATTATGTTTTTGTTCCAAACTTGTGAGTATTATAAACATAAATTTTTCAAAAATGACACATTGCAAAGTTTTGGGTAAAGTATTTTTCAATGAAATTTATGCAGATATTTTGTCTGATTGTCTGAGCAACATATATACTAGTGTCTCAGAAGATGTTAGTTTTTTAGGATATTATTCTGATTCAGATGATGGGAATACTAGAACAACAAAAAGACACACACACACAAAAAAACAAAAAACCCTAGTTGTTGATTCTGATACAGAAAGTGAAAATGAAATGGTGGAGAATGCTCCTGTGCTTCTAGAGAAGAGTGGATTGAAGACAACATTTCCTGAGAATTAGACTTTACAGGTGGTTCAGATGTTACTGTTGAATGTAATAACCAACAAGGTGTTGGTGAAATATCAGGATTAATTTTTGGCTAATCAAAATAAAAATCACAAGCCACAAATGTTCTTTCTCCAAAAATCCCCTGGTCAAGAATGAGTTAAGATGGAAAAGCTCTTAAATTTATATAATAAGGTATTTAGAGAGAGAGAAAAGAGACCCCATTCCCAGAGCTTTTATTACAGTATATTGTTAAAATTGTTTTATTGTTTTTAATCTCTTATTATGCCTAATATATAAATTAAGCTTTATCATAGGTATGTGTCCATATGAAAAATAAAGCATATTATATGGGTTTGATACTATCTGTGATTTCAGGCATCCAATGGGAATCCTGAAATGTATCCTCAGATGATAAGGAGAGGCTACTTGACTTCTTGCTCTTTTCCAGGTTTTCTGATTTGTGTCCTATTGACACCACTCAAACTGAAGGCAAAGAATTCAGATTACAGTGATGTAATTTATAAATGTCTACATCCTGGTTAGATATCAGAGTGGGAAAATGTGTAATTTAGATCTGGAGAGCCAATCAAAGAAACTTTTGCACTGCAAATAGATATATTGTTTTATTTTCTTCTTTTCAGTTAAAGTCATCAGAAAGTCATTTTTACTTTTTTTATAGTTTTAAAATGAGCTTGTATTACTACCTGGATAATTTCAGGGCTTCTTTTCCCAATGTAATTCAATATTGCCAATATCATAAACAATATCAGGAGAGAGAAAATAATTTTGTGAGAACTCTGTGCCTTCTTTTGTGCTTTGCCTGTTACTTTAAAGTTTTGGTTGTGCCCTAAGAGAGGGGCCTGCTCCTCCAGGTGGGAAACTTAACCTGTTATCTGTGGGATGGGAAAACACCTGTGTTTGGTTTGACCACTTGCTGAGGGATACCAGCCAGTTTTGTTAGATTGGTTAGGTTTAGTGATCGTGATGGCCCTGTAGCTCATGGGCCGAACAGTTTGTAGTTCAGTACATAATTTTCATTGCACAGATGACTCATTTTTGCAGGTGAAAAGTAGAATTGTGAACACAGCTCATTCCACCCAGTCAGGAAACTGATTTTAGTTCAGTTCAGTCACTTAGTCATGTCCGATTCTTTGCGACCCCATGGACTACAGAATGCCAGGTTTTCCTGTCCATCACCAACTTCTGGAGCTTACTCAAACTCATGTCCATCGAGTTGGTGATGCCTTCCAACATTCTCATCCTCTGTCATCCCCTTCTCCTCCGGCCTTCAATCTTTCCCCGCATCAGTGTCTTTTCCAATGAGTCAGTTCTTCGCATCAGGTGGCCAAAGTACTGGAGTTTCAGCTCCAGCATCAGTCCTTCTAATGAATAATCAGGACTGATTTCCTTTAGGATGGACTGGTTGAATCTCCTCGCAGTCCAAGGGACTCTCAAGAGTCTTCTCCAACACCACAGTTCAAAAGCATCAATTCTTCGGCATTCAGCTTTCTTCACAGTCCAGCTCTCACATCCATCCATACATGATTACTGGAAAAACTATAGCTTTGACTAGATGGGCCTTTGTCAGCAATGTAATGTCTCTGCTTTTTAATATGCTGTCTAGGATGGTCATAGCTTTTCTTCCAAGGAGCAAGTGGAAACTGACTTGGGAGGAGGAAAAAAACATATTAGCTGAGCAATTTGTTCTCCAGGCTGCTTTCTCTGCCAACTGCAGTGGAATAATTATTTCCAAAAGAGAGGTTTCATGATTTTCATATAACCCACATCCATCTTCTGCTCTGTCCTGACAATCTTGTTATTTATTGGAGAAATCTTAAGTATTTATTTTGTTTTCGAATCTGCCATAACTCACTATGTTTCTAAGCTGGGGATTGTGATTCAGTATGAGAATCTTGCTTTGGGTATGTCCTCATTAAGTATATGGCAGTTAATCTTAGATATGAGTAGATGATTGTAAATACGTGAAGTTTCTCCTTTTTAATTATGTTTTCCATGCTGTATATTTTTACTTGTTGATTTCATGTTTATTATTTATTTTAAAAAAATGTAAATTTTTTTCATCTTGGTTAAGATTATATACTTTCAAGCAGACTCTCAGATTTCAAATCCTAAGTTCTGTGACTTAGAATAGTTATTAAGCTAAGTCTCAGTTTTGTTTTATTTTAAATAGGGATAATAGTAACCAGTTTATGATATTGTTTTGAGGATTAAATATGCCCATTCCTATACTGAGTTTATAATAAGTACACTTGTTTAGTAAACACTTGATAGTTGTTGACAGTTATTAACTATCATCTTTTCTGGAAATCCCTGGCTCCATTCCTCATCTACTTTATCACATCCAGTCCTCCCAACAGTACTATCCTTGATTATAAATTACATTCTACAGATGAGCAACCAAGGTTCATAGATTTAATTCACCTGCCCAAACCCCATTGCCAGCACGTGGTCAAACTAGTATTTGAAGTTGAAGTTAGCCAGTTTTTCAAAGGCCAAACATGTTTCAACACATGATAGTGCTGTTCATAATTTTCAAATGCACTGCAAATATTTCTCCCTATAGTCAATTATGGCTTGAAATGTCCCCCTGTAACTTCTTATGCTTATATGAAACTGAGTATGTTTCATAATGTAATGTCCTATTAACTTTACCAAACAGCAAAAATGTTAATTCCAAGTTTCTAGAAGTGGTAATATAAAAAATTTAGGCTCAAAATTCTAAAGCTTGTTGACTATATTATTACTTTAGGTACTAGAACAATTTCAGTGAACTGCCTTATTTATTTTTCTGGAGACTTTGTGTACTAATAATTTCATGAGATACCTATAAAACAGTTTATAGTAGTGTGTGTGTGAGAGACAGACAGAGAGAGAGAGAGAGAGAGAGAGAGAGAGAGAGAAGAATGGAGAAGATAGAATGGGTAATTCTTCCCAAATGGAGACTCTGGAAACAGTCTGTCTCTCAGTTGACCCCACTGCTCATGCATAGTCTTTTTCATGTTATGGCTTAACTTGTCTAGCAGAAAAAGGTACAGTATTCACTTAGTTTTAATATATTGTGTCTTATTTCCACAAATATGCTTCCTCCATTCTAAATATCGTTTTAGTCATTTTTAAATTTTACTTTCTTGATAATTGAGAGAGCCCTCATAATCATAATTTATAGTTTTGAAAACAGAAAAAGAGAAGTGCACCACAAAGTTATGACACCCATGCAAATAATGTCAGTTGAGTTAGTTCAGAATTAGCTTGAATTCCAAACTCAGAGCAAATAGTCTGATTTTAACTTCTGTTTAGTTAAATTTACCACCCTACTTTGGATTTTTTTTATAAAACATGAATTTTAAATTACTGTCTGTAATTTACCTCAGAGATGTATGATGTTTCATGTCTTTATTACTGTACATTCTTTCAGTAAACAATTTGTAGTCAGAAAAACATTGGTTTGAATTATATTTCTGTCATAATGTCCCAAAGCCTGAATAACAAATATAATCTTGTTAAAGCTGGTTTCCTAATGTGAAATAAGAAAAATAATACTTAACTTAAAAGTTTTCAATAAAACTTAAAACATGTGTAAGAACACACACTCTTGTCATATAGTAAAAACTCAGTAAGTGGTAGCTGCTATTATTCTTGCTGTTTGTCTGACGAGTCACTGTTTTTTTGCCTTGCACTGTACCTGAGTTATCATCTATAGATATCACAGAGATATGCCTACAGTTTGAAATTTCTGTGATATAAAGGGACCTATTTAGGTATAAAGTGAAAGTGAGAGTGAAAGTCACTCAGTTCAGTTCAGTCGCTCAGTCATGTCCTACTCTTTGCGATCCCGTGAACTGCAGCATGCCAGACCTCCCTGTCCATCACCAGCTCCTGGAGTTTACTGAAACTCATGTCCATCGAGTCGGTGATGCCATCCAACCATCTCATTCTCTGTCATCCCCTTCTCCTCCTGCCCTCAATCTTTCCCAACATCAGGGTCTTTTCAAATGAGTCAGCTCTTCACATCAGGTGGCCAAAGTATTGGAGTTTCAGCTTCAACATCAGTCCTTCCAGTCAACACCCAGGACTGATCTCCTTTAGGATGGACTGGTTGGATCTCCTTGCTGTCCAAGTTACTCTCAGGAGTCTTCTCTAACACCAAAGTTCAAAAGCATCAATTCTTCAGTGCTCAGCTTTCTTTGTAGTCCAACTCTTACATCCATATATGACCACTAGAAAAATCATAGCCTTGACTAGACGGACCTTTGTTGGCAAAGTAAAGTCTCTGCTTTTTAATATGCTGTCTAGGTTGGTCATAACTTTTCTTCCAAGGAGTAAGCATCTTTCAATTTCATGGCTATAATCACCACCTGCAGTGATTTTGGAGCCCAGAAAAATAAAGTCAGCCACTGTTTCCACTGTTTCCCCATCTATTTGCCATGAAGTGATGGGACCGGATACCATGATCTTAGTTTTCTGAATGTTGAGCTTTAAGCCAACTTTTTCACTTTCCTCTTTCACTTTCATCAAGAGGCTCTTTAGTTCTTCTTCACTTTCTGCCATAAGGGTGGTGTCATCTGCATATCTGAGGTTATTGATATTTCTCCCAGCAATCTTGATTCCAGCTTGTGCTTCATCCAGCCCAGTGTTTCTCATGATGTACTCTGCATATAAGTTAAATAAGCAGGGTGACAATATACAGCCTTGATGTACTCCTTTTCCTGTTTGGAACCAGTCTGTTGTTCCATGTCCAGTTCTAACTGTTGCTTCCTGTCCTGCATACAGATTTCCCAAGAAGCAGGTCAGGTAGTCTGGTATGCCCATTTCTTTCAGAATTTTCTACAGTTTGTTGTGATCCACACAGTCAAAGGCTTTGGCAGAGTCAACAAAGCAGAAATAGATGTTTTTCTGGAAATTTCTTGCTTTTTCAGTGATCCAGCAGATGTTGGTAATTTGACCTCTTGTTCCTCTGACTTTTCTAAAACCAACTTGAACATCTGGAATTTCATGGTTCACGTATTGCTGAAGCCTGGCTTGGAGAATTTTCATGTCCAACTCTTTGCCACCCCATGGACTATATATATAACCCCTGGAATTCTCCAGGCCAGAATATTGGAGTGGGTAGCCTTTCCCTTCTCCAGGGGATCTTCCCAACCCAGGGATCAAACCCAGGTCTCCCGCATTACAGGCAGATTCTTTACCAGCTGAGCCACAAGGGAAGGCCCAGAATACTGGAGTGGGTAGCCTATCCCGTCTCCAGTGGATCTTCCTAGGAATAGAACCCGGGTGTCCTCCATCACAGGCAGATTCTTTACCAACTGAACTATGAGGGAAGCCCAGTTAGATATAAGGAAATCTATTAATGTTTTTCTTTTTTTTTAATTAATTAATTTATTTATTTTACTTTACAACATTGTATTGGTTTTGCCATACATTGACTTGAATCCGCCATGGGTGGACATGTGTTCCCCATCCTGAACCCCCCTCCCACCTTCCTCCCCACCCCATTCCTCTGGGTCATCCCAGTGCTCCAGCACCGAGCATCCTGTATCATGCATTGAACCTGGACTGGCGATTCATTTCACATATGATAATTTACATGTTTTTCTTAATAATGAAAATAATAATAAAACTTGGTTACATTAGCTTTCTCTTGTTCATGAACAGCACTGTGAAAACTACTTGTGGGTGGCAGTGATAAAAAAGGAGATGAACCTGACAGGAGAGGCAGCCTCAGGGTATAGCAATACCTGATGAGATAAAAGACTACTACAAATAAATGTCTAAAACTCAACTACCTAGAATAACATCCAAAACACATTGTTAAATGTGAAAAAAAGGAAATAGAATAATATGTATAGTATGAATACTTTGTATAAAGAGAACAAATATACTGTTAGACATTTTTTTATTTGATCCTACATGTCAGAAGGCTGACTTGTGCTTCCTGAAGTAGGAGAAGGAACTTTATTGAAAGCATATTTGACTTTCTCATGTAATAACTAAACCAAAAGCAAGGCATGAATCTGCTTAGGTGCTATGGATATGCTGCTGCTGCTGCTAAGTCACTTCAGTCGTGTCTGACTCTGTGTGACCCGAGATGGCAGCCCACCAGGCTCCTCCATCCATGGGGTTCTCCAGGCAAGAACACTGGAGTGGGCTGCCATTTCCTTCTCCAATGCATGAAAGTGAAAAGTGAAAGCGAAGTCGCTCAGTTGTGTCCGACTCTTTGCGACCCCATGAACTACAGCCCACCAGGCTCCTCTGTCCATGGGATTCTCCAGGCAAGAGTACTGGAGTGGGGTACCAGTACCTTCTCCAGCTATAGATATGCAGAATCAGATATTTAGCATTCTCCCTTCCTTTCTCCTCCCGCACTTTCTCTTTTTTTCCTCTATTATCTGTTTGTCTAAAAAACAACTTCATTTTCTCCTACTGCAGATCACCTGTCACTATTAGTTTGTATCATGATTGTCAACAACTCTCTTGATTAACTCAGCCTTCAGCTGGAGCAATGTGAAGTGATGGGCCAATTTTGCTTTTTTATTGAGGTGTAACTGACATAGGAATTAGTTTCAGGTGTACAACATGATGCTTCGCTGCCTGGATATATCATAACAAGATCTCCACAATCAGAAGTTAACATTCACATAGAGTTGGACTTTTTCCTTGCAATGAGAACTTTTGAAATCTACTCTATTAACAACTTGTAGATAAACAATAGAGTATTGTTAACTAAAGACCCATGCTGTACATGACACCCCAGAATTTATTTATTCTCTACTAGAAGTTTGTATCTTTTGACCTCTTTTACCCATTTCACCCACAACCCACCTCCAGTCACCACCAATCTGTTCTCTGTGGGTTTGGTTTTTTGGATTCCACATAGAAGTGAGGTCATGAAGCATTTGTCTTTCTCAATCTGACTTATTTCACTTGGTGTGGCACCCTCAATATTCATCCATTTTGTCACAAGCAGCAAGTTTTCCTTCTTATTTATGGCTTGGTCATATTTCCATTGTGTGTATGTTTGTATGCATGCAAGTATAAATGTGTTGCCTCTTCTTTATCCATTTGGGTTGCTTTCATGTCTTGAGTACTGTAGGTGGTGCTGCTGTGATGGTTGGGGGTACATGTATCTTTCAGAAATAGTGTTTTTGTTTTCTCTGGTTAGATGCCCAGAAGTGGAATTGCTGGATCATATTGTGGTTCCATTTGTTGTTTTTTTGAGAAGCCTCAATATTGTTTTCCGTGGTGGCTGCATCAGTTTGCTTTCCCACTGGGAGTGCATAAGGGTGCCCTTTTCTTCATATCCTTGCAAGCATTTGCTGGTTACTGTCTTTTTGATGGTGGCTATTCTGACAGGTATGACAGGGTATCTCACTGTGACTTTGATATGCATTTCTCTGAAGGTTGATGATGTTAAGTGCCTGTTGGCTATCTGTGTGTCTTCTTTGGAGAGGTGGCTGCTTTAGTCCTTTGCCTGTTTGTTGTTGTTGTTGTTGTTATTGTTGTTGGGTTTTTCTTTTTTGCTATTGAGGTGTATGAGCATTTCAATAAATCACTGAGATTGTGCTTCATTACTCTTTCATTGAGAAAAGGACTGTCATTATGTTATTGAATCTGAATTTCCATCCTTTTTTCACAAAAACTTAAAAACACTAAAGGCAGCTGTGTTTGGCTCAGAGAAAATGTACTAAAAGATTTCAGGACAGGCTTTACATTTCCCCTTTCCAACCCCAAGTCTTGGCAGTCTTGAAGTATTCCGATGCCTCTCACACACTCACCTTAGGAAGGTAATGAACCTGTTATATTCAAGTCCAAAAGTTGCTTTTTATCTCATATTTATTATTCTGGAGATCTTTTATAATAGGAGGGCCATTTTCAAAGACTTTGTAAAACTTTAAGTCAGTGAATCATAAAATATGAAGAGCAGAATTCTCCGACCTGACACTCGATTAATCCTTGTTCTAACAAATGAGCTGCAGAGCCGATCTGAGTCAGATAAAGGAGAGTGGCATTGTTCTTCATTTCCAACAGTGACTCTTGTCTGCTTTTACTAAAAACTCATGTTGCAGAATACATGCAGTCTGATATTTGGAAACCTCTGTACTGGCCATTGTTCCTCCCTAGAGCAGAAGTTAAATCCAAAAGAAAACCTCTAGACTTGACTTTCCCTCAGAGAGTAGGGATGAAATCACATAGTAGATACACCAGAGAGAGACCAGCCTCCCCCCCCCCCCAAATCCTGTCTTAAAAGTACTAGTCAAGAATCCTGAAATCTCAGCTAAGTGAAATGTTTACCCATGGATCACTCATTGTACACAGGGAGGTGTGGTTAAGTGGTACAGACATGGACACAGCTAACCCCTTCTTCAGTTTTAGAATAATTCCAGACAAGCATGAATCTTGTATGAAAAAAAGTGAAAGTGTTAATCTATCAGTTGTGTCCAACTCTTTGCGACCCCGTGGATTGTAGCCTGCCAGACTGCTTTGTCCATGGAATTCTCCAGGCAAGAGTACTGAAGTGGATAGCCATTCCCTTCTCCGGGGGATCTTCCCAACCCAGGGATTGAACCTGGGTCTCCTGCATTGTAGGCAGATTCTTTACTGTCTGGGCCACCAGGGAAGCCCTTAAATTGTGATAGTAGTTTAGTCGCTAACTCTTGTCTGACCCTTGTGACCCTATAGATTGGGACCCACCAGGCTCCTCTGTTCATGGGATTTTCCAGGTAAGACCACTGGAGCGGTTGCTATTTCCTTTGCCAGGGAATCTTTCCAATGCAGGGCTCGAGCTTGGGGCTCCTATATTGAGGGTAGATTCTTTACTGACTGAACAACCAGGGAAGCCCATAGACTGCAATAATTGACACAGTGTCCAACATACAGAGGAAAAAAAAGTCAATTTTAATCCAGTGAGACTACATTTGAAATATGTCACTTTAAGTGATTGTTGTCAAATTCTAGTAGATCTGATGACGACTAGTAATAGCAATGTGAAGGAAAACTGTGATGGGAAAAAGGATTTCCTATTAGTTGGAGTCAAAGCAATAAGCACTTATCAAGTTTACTGAACAATAACCAAAATGTATGCATCAGAAGGAGGCCTATTAAATCAATATTTTTAAAACTCAGAAGTAAACTGAAAAGCTTCAATGATAGCTATTCCTTTTGCCTGATTGTTCAAATTTGACATAAGATAGCATTTTATCTGGAGAAGGCAATGGCACCCGACTCCAGTACTCTTGCCTGGAAAGTCCCATGGACGGAGGAGCCTGGTAGGCTGCAGTCCATGGGGTCGAGAAGAGTTGGACACGACTGAGTGACTTCACTTTCACTTTTCACTTTCCTGCATTGGAGAAGGAAATGGCAACCCACTCCAGTGTTCTTGCCTGGAGAATCCCAGGGATGGGGGAGCCTGGTGGGTTGCCATCTGTGGGGTCGCACAGAGTTGGACACGACTGAAGCGACTTAGCAGCAGCAACAGCATTTTTTCAAAAGTCCTTTAAAAGTTTACAAATTAAAACATTAGGTGACAGTTCTTTTCTGTTCTAGGATTTAGCTTTCTCCCTTTATGCAATCATGCCCATAAGCAAAACATTTCAGTGCTAAGTAAAAAAAATGACAGGAATAACTACTTGTCACTTTCTCATAGTTTTATATCAGTTTGTCTTTAAAGTTGTTATGTTTACTTAGCATATATTTGAAGCTTTGAAGATATGTTATATAAAGTATATTTGTATGACATGCACAAAGATTTGATTATATAATTTATTTCTTTTTATTATAATGGGCTCTTAAAATTAATAGCAGAATACCAATACCTGATAAATATATCTTCCACAAAAGAAATAGTAAAATGTGAAAAGTACTGTTTTAATCAGTTTTCATTTTTAAAAAATAATATACAAAGAGTAATAAGATCTATGCACTATTACAATTTTCTAAAGCACACTGCATCTATAGATGGGAGATTGCACACAAATTCTTAAAGTTTGTGACCCCTTGTTATTATTGCTTTGGTTTAGTCTGACTACTTGCAACCCCATGGACTGCAGCATGCCAGGCTTCCCTGTCCTTCACTATCTCCTGGAGTTTGCACAAACTCATGGCCATTGAGACAAAGGTGACAACCAATCATCTCATCCTCTGTTGCTGCCTTCTCCTCATGCCCTCAGTCTTTCCCAGCATCAGGGTATTTTCCAGTGAGTTGGCTCTTCATATCAGATGGCCAAACACAGTCCTTCCAATGAATATTCAGGGTTGATTTCCTTTAGGACTGACTGGTTTGATCTCCTTGCAGTCTAAGAGACTCTGAAGAGTCTTCTCCAACACCACAGTTCAAAAGTATCAATTCTTTTTCATGCAGCCTTCTTTATGGTCCAACTCTCACATCTATACATGAGTACTAGAAAAAACATAGCTCTGAATATACGGACCTTCATCAGTAAACTGATGTCTCTGCTTTTTAATACTCTGTCTAGGCTTGTCATAACTTTTCTTCCAAACAGCAAGCATCTTTTAATTTCATGGCTGCAGTCACCATCCATAGTGATTTTGGAGCCCAAGAAAACAAAACCTGTCACTCTTCCTATTTTTTCACCATTTACCATTAAGTGATGGGACCAGAGGCCATGATTTTAGTTTTATTTGAATGTTGAGCTTTAAGCCAGCTTTTTCACTCTACTTTTTCACCTTCTTCAAGAGACTCTTTAGTTCCTCTTCACTTTCTGCCATTAGGGTGCTGTCATCTGCATATCTGAGGTTATTGATATTTCCCCAGGGAATCTTGATTCCAGCTTGTGATTCATCCAGCCTGGCATTTTGCATGATGTACTCTGCATGTCTTCCCACGTGGTCCTAGTGGTAAAAGTGAAAGTGTAGTCATGTCTGATTCATTGAGACCCCATGTACTGTAGACCTCCAGGCTCCTCTGTCCATGGAATTCTCCAGGCAAGAATATTGGAGTGGGTTGCCATTTCCTTCTCCATGGGATTTTTCTGAGCCAGGAATCAGATTTGGGTCGTCTCCTACATTGCGGGCAAGATTCTTTACTGTCTGAGCCACAGGCATAGAACCCAGATAACACAGCAGGTAGATGTTAAGAGATGTGGCTTCAATCTTACATGGAATTCTCTAGGCAAGAATACTGGCTATATGTGAATTTGTGTAATGTGTTTAATGAGCATTGTATGCCTATAATTGCTATCTCAAATAAATAATAGACTCTCAATTAAGACAATAAAAAACATTATAAAAATAACATCTTAAAAGCTTTGAAAATATTGACTTAGACTCTTGACTAACATACATGAAAACAGAAACAAAGCAAAAAAAAAATAAATAAATAAAAGGAAGATTAACAGACTGAGCTAAAGTATAAGAAGATAATTTGTAAAATTATTAAAATAGACATTAAAAAAAACACTAAAATTCTTTTTTTTAAGTATCTTCAAAGTTTTTCTTTTCTTCTTTTTGGATAATTCCATGTCAGCTGTGCAGCACTGGAGCACCTGTGAGGAGATACCCCAAATCCAAGGGCAGAGAAGCCCCAGCAAGACAGTAGGAGGGGTGAAATCATGTTTAGAATCAAACCCCATACCTGCCAGAGATGCTCAGAGGGCTCAGACAAACCTTGTGCACACTAGGGCCCAGAGATCCCACAGAGACTGAGACGAAACTGTGTCTGAGTGTCTCCTGAGGAGGTACAGGTCAAGAGCGGACTGCCGCAGGGGCAGGGGCTCTGGGTGCAGCAGACCTGGGTATGGCATTAGCCCTCTTGGTGGAGGTCACCATTAACCCCTCCATAGAGCTGCCAGAACTCACACAGGACTGGGAACAGACCCAAGGAGGGCACAAAGAGAACCTTGTGCAACAGGGCCCAGGAGAAAGGAGCAGTGACCCCACAAGAGACTGACCCAGACTTGCCCGTGAGTGTCCAGGAGTGTCCAGTGGAGGCGTGGGTCAGCGGTGGCCTGCTGCAGGGTCAGGGGCACTGAGTGTAGCAGTGTGTGCACAGGACATTTTGAAGGAGGTCGCCATTATCTTCATTACTTCCACCATGGTTTGGCCCCAGGTAAATAAGAAGGAGGAAACACAGCCCCACCCATCAACAGAAACTTGGATTAAAGACTTACTGAGCATGGCCCTGGCCATCAGAACAAGACCCAGGTTTCCCCTCAGTCTCTCCCATCAGGAAGCTTCCATAAGCCTCTTATCCTTTTCCATCAGATGGCAGACAGACCAAAATAACAATCACAGAAAACTAACCAATCTGATCACACGGACCTGAGTCTTGTCTAACTCAATGATACTATGAGCCATGCCACGTAGGGCCACCCAAGATGGATGGGTCATGGTGGAGAGTTCTTACAAAATGTGGTCCACTGGAGAAGGGAATAGCAAACCACTTCAATATTCTTGCCTTGAGAACCCCATGAACAGTATGAAAAGGCAAAAAATATAGGACACTCAAAGATAAACTCCCCAGGTCGGTAGGTGCCCAATATGCTACTGGAGATCAGTGGAGATATAATTCCAGAAAGAATGAAGAGACAGAGGCAAAGCAAAAATAACACCCAGTTGTGGATGTTACTGGTGATGGAAGTAAGGTATGATGCTGTAAAGAGCAATATTGCATAGGAACCTGGAATGTTAGCTCCATGAATGATGGCAAGAACATCGACATTTTAGGAATTAGCAAGCTAAAATGGATTGGAGGGTGAATTTAACTCAGATGACCATTATATCTACTACTGTGGGTGAGAATCCTTTAGAAGAAATGAAGTAGCCATCATAGTCAACAAAAGTCTGAAATGCAGTACTAGGATGCAGTCTCAAAAATGACAGAATGATCTCTGTTTGTTTCCAAGGCAAACCATTCAATATCACAGTAATCCAAGTCTATGCCCTGACCCGTAATGCTGAAGAAGCTGAAGTTGAACAGTTCTATGAAGACCTACAAGACCTTCTAGAACTAACACCCAAAAAAGATGTCCTTTTCATTATAGGGGACTGGAATGCAAATGTAGGAACTCAAGAAACCCCTTGAGTAACAGGCAAATTTGGTCTTGGAGTACAAAATGAAGCAGGGCAAAGACTAATAGACTTTTGCCAAAAGAACACACTGGTCATAGCAAACACCCTCTTCCAACAACACAAGAGAAGGAGAAGACTCTACACATGGACTTCACCAAATGGTCAATACCGAAATCAGATTGATTATATTCTTTGCAGCCAAAGATGGAAAAGCTCTATACAGTCAGCAAAAACAAGACTAGGAGCTGATTGTGGCTCAGACCATGAACTCCTTAAGCCAAATTCAGACTTAAATTGATGAAAGTAGGGAAAACCACTAGACCATTCAGGTATGACCTAAATCAAATCCCTTATGATTGATTATACAATGGAAGTGAGAAATAGATTCAAGGGATTAGATCTGATGACAGAGTCCCTGGAAAACTATGGATGGAGATCCATGACATTGAATAGGAGGCAGGGATCAAGAAAATCCCCAAGAAAAAGAAGTGCAAAAAGGCAAAATGGTTGTCTGAGGAGGGCTTAAAAATGGCTGAGAAAAGAAAAGAAGTGAAAGACAAAGGGGAAAAGGAAAGATATACCTGTTTGAATGCAGAGTTCCAAGGAATAGCAAGGAAAGATAAAAAGCATTCCTCAGTGATCAGTGCAAAGTAATAGAGGAAAACAATAGAATGGGAAATACTAGAGATCAGTCTAGATTAAGACTCATTAATTAAGTTAATTAATTAATACACACTCATTAAGATTCATTAAGAAAATGAGAGATACCAAGGGAACATTTCAGGCAAAGATAGGCACACAAACGGACAGAAATGGTATGGACCTAACAGAAGCAGAAGATGTTAAAAAGAGATGGCAAGAATACACAGAAGAATTATCTAAAAAAGATCATCATGACACAGATAATCACAATGGTATGATCACTCACCTAGAACCAGATATCCTGGAATGCAAAGTCAAGTGGGCCTTAGGAAGCATCACTACGAACAAAGCTAGTGGAGGTGGTGGAATTTCAGTTGAGCTCTTCCAAATCCTAAAAGATGATGCTGTGAAAGTGCTGCACTCAATATACCAGCAAATTTGGAAAACTCACCAGAGGCCCCAGGACTGGAAAATGTCAGTTTTCATTCCAACCCCAAAAAGACAATGCTAAAGAATGCTCAAACTACCACACAATTGCACTTATCTCACATGCTAGTAAAGTAATGCTCAAAATTCTCCAAGTCAGGCTTCAACATTATTTGAACTGTGAACTTTCAGATGTTCAAGCTAGATTTAGAAAAGGCAGAGGAACCAGAGATCAAATTGCCAATATCCGTTGGATCATCAGAAAAGCAAGAGAGTTCCAGAAAAACATCTACTTCTGCTTTATTGACTATGCCAAAGCCTTTGACTGTGTGGATCACAACAAAATGTGGAAAATTCTTCAGGAGATGAGAATACCAAACCACCTGACCTCCCTCTTGAGACATCTGTATGCAGATCAAGAAGCAACAGTTAAAACTGTATTTGGAACAACAGACTGGCTCCAAATGGGAAAGGAGTACGTTAAGGCTGTGTGTTGTCACCCTGTTTATTTAACTTACATGCAGAGTACATCATGAAAAATGCTGGGCTGGATTAAGCACAACCTGAATCAAGATTGCCAGGAGAAATATCAATAACCTCAGATATGCAGATGACACCAGCCTTATCGCAGAAAGTGAAGATGAACTAAAAAGCCTCTTGATGAAAGTGAAAGAGGAGGGTGAAAAACTTGGCTTAAAACTCAACATTCAGAAACATAAGATCATGGCATCTGGTCCCATCACTTCATGGCAATAGATGATGAAACAGTGACAGATTTTATTTTGGGGGGGGTGTCCAAAATCACTGCAGATGGTGGCTGCAGCCACAAAATTAAAAGAAGCTTGCCCCTTGGAATAAACGTTATGAAAACCTAAACAGTGTATTAAAAAGCAGAGACATTACTTTGCCAACAAAGGTCCATCTAGTCAAAGCTATGTTTTTTCCAGTAGTCATGTATAGATGTGAGAGTTGGACTATAAAGAAAGCTGAGTGCCAAAAAATTGATGCTTTTGAACTGTAGTGTTGGAGAAGATTCTTGTGAGTCCCTTGGGCAGCAAGGAGATCCAACCAGTCCATCCTAAAGGAAATCAATCCTGAATAGTCATTGGAAGGACTGATGCTGAAGCTGAAACCTCAATACTTTGGCCACCTGATGAGAAGAACTGTCTCATTGGAAAAGACCCTCATGCTGGAAAAAGTTGAAGGCGGGAGGAGAAAGGGACAACAGAGGATGAGATGGTTGGATGGCATCACTGACGTGATGGACTGAGTTTGAGTAATCTCCGGGAGTTGGTGATGGACAGGGGGGCCTGGTGTGCTGAAGTGTATGGTGTCACAAAGAGTCAGACCTAACTGAGCGACTAAAACTGAACAGGTGAATTCATGTGATTATCCAAAGAAATTTATAGCAAGATTTTTATTATAGTACTTATGTATAACACAAAACTTAAAATGTTAAACATTCAGTTGTGTCCAACTCTTGGACCCCATGGACTGTAGCCCACCAGGCTCCTCTGTCCATGGGATTTTCCAAACAAGAATACTGGGATGGGTAGCCATTCCATTCTCCAAGGGATCTTCCCAACCCAGGGATTGAACCCAGGTCTCCTGCATTGCAGGCAGATTCTATACCTTCTGTATATTCTAAATGTACATATATACATTAAAATCTGTATAAGATATTGTTAGTGGCTGTTACCTATGCGGGTGGACATGGTTAAGATCTATGAGTATAGCAAATTGAGAAATTGACTATTGCTTTTCTTTTATTGTACATCTATACTCTTTCAATTTATTTTACATATATACTTCCATTAAATAATTGATCTATTTTAAAGTAATGAAATATTTTCTGTGTAATTGGGGTCTTAAGTATCTGAATTTGTATGCATTAGCTCCATCATGATTTGGTTTCAATTTTTCTGTGTGCAAGACAACAACAAAAAAAACCCCATACTTATAGAGAAGTTTGTTAGGCAGAGAGCTTTTAAATAGGAATGCTTGAATACATAATCAATGTGATTTTAAATTGACAATGGAAACAGTGAAACAGGTGGAATGCACCATATCATTTTCAATAGATTTTTAAAAGACTATATAGTTACTTTTTTTTTTGTTTGAATTCAACTTTCTTTTTACTTTTTTATTTTATTTATTTATTTTTAATATAAATTTATTTTAATTGGAGGCTAATTACTTTACAATATTGCAGTGGTTTTTGCCATACAATGACATGAATCAGCCATGGATGTACATGGGTTCCCCATCCTGACACCCCCTCCCAGCTCCTTCCCCATCCCATCCCTCTGGGTCATCCCAGTGCACCAGCCCCAAGCACCCTGTCTCATGCATCGAACCTGGACTGGTGATCTGTTTCACATATGATAATATACATGTTTCAAAGACTATATAGTTACTTTTAATCAGAGGACCTCAAATAGGATGCCTGTGTGACTAATTGTCTCATTAATCAGTAGGATATTACTTGTGATATTTATTAGGGACTCTCTATTGCTCTATCATGTTGAATATAGCATGTTTCTTTATTTCTCAAGACAATTATTTAAATAAAAAGAGACAACTGTGTTTAAGACAATGAAAGTTCCCCCACATATTTGAAGCACTATATCCAATATGGTTAAATAGATTTGTATCATTAAATCATTCTTAGTGATCATACTATGATGTGGCAATTTCTTAATTTAATAAGATGAATTGATTACTTACTCATTAATCTTCATTTGCTGTCATCTACTAATATAGCTTCAATATCCCCAACTGTAAGCCATAGTGATATTGGGTTATCATTATTTTAGAGTAAAATGATGCTTCAAATTATATTATTCCCTGTTTCATGTCTACAGGCTTCCCTTGTAGCTCAGTTGGTAAAGAATCTGCCTGCAGTGCAGGAGACACAGGTTTGATCCTTGGGTTGGGAAGATCCCCTGGAGAAGGAAATGGCAACCCACTCCACTATCCTTGCCTGGAAAATCTCATAGACAGAGGAGCCTGGTGGGCTGCAGTCCATGGAGTGCCAAAGAGTCAGGCATGACTGAGCGACTAACACACATTTCATGTCTACTTTTATTTTCTTTATGACAGCATGTTTTTCAATACCTACTTTGTTCATTTTATTGTTTAATCTTTTATCTTGCATGGACTCATTTTAAAGACCCTGACTTATGTGTTTATAGTTAATCTCCAAACCACCTTTAGTAATTTTCTATAAGACATCTTTGCAATAAAATATACTTGCCATATGTTATTATACTGCGCTCATATTTTATCTGAAAAAATTTTCTTGCTATTGAACATTTGTTAACTTTTGATAGTAAATTACATAGACAGACATTGATTCTTTATTTTATAACTTTATCATTCTAGTAGAAGATAGTATAATTGAATATTTGAGAGTTCCTTAGGGATGGAAATACATGCCCCTTTATTCTGCCTTTCTTTCTAAGAGATTGTATTATTTCAAAATCATAGTATTTTTAGCAATCTTGATGTAGATTGGGAAGTCATTAAGCTGTCTTCTTGTTTTGGTTCTCAGGCTGTAAAGTATAATACAAATTATAAATATTGCTTATGTCTATAAAAACTCCATTTATGTACACATTGACAAAAGGCTTTAATATACATTAAAATATACTCATCCAATTTGTCCATTTGTCCTCTCTTTGCCCATATGGCTAGTCATTTAATTTAGGGACTGGTAAATTATGTTTTGGAAACAGTGACAGACTTTATTTTCTTGGACTCCAAAATCACTGCAGATGGTGAACTGAATCATGAAATTAACTGATGCTTGCTCCTTGGAAGAAAAGCTATGACCAACCTAGACAGCATATTAAAAAGCAGAGACATTACTTTACCGACTAAGGTCCATGTGATCAAAGCTATGGTTTTTCCAGTAGTCATGTATGGATATGAGAGATGGACTATAAAGAAAGCTGATCACTGAAGAATTGATGCTTTTGAACTGTGATGTTAAAGAAGACCGCTGAGAGTCCCTTGGACTGCAAGGAGATCAAATAAGTCAATCATGAAGGAAATCAGTCCTGAATATTCATTGGAAGGACTGATGCTGAAGCTGAAGCTCCAAATGCTTGGCCACCTGATGAGAACTGGCTCATTGAAAAATACCCTGATGCTGGGAAAGACTGAAGGCAAGAGGAGAAGGGGATGACAGAGGATGAGGTGATTGGATGACATTACTGAATCGATGGACATGAGTTTGAGCAAGTTTCAGGAGCTGGTGATAGATAGGGAAGCCTGGTGTGCTGCAGTCCATGGGGTCACAAAGAGTCAGACATGACTGAGTGACTGAACTGAATTGAAAATCATGACTAAAAGAAGACATCTGTTTTTTACTGTACTATTCTGAGAATCCTTGGGAGAGTTCCTTAAAGAAATGTTAAACTATAAAATATGTTATACATGCTTAATTTAAATGATTGTTATAGGTTTTATCTATACAAATCATGCCAAATTATGTTTATTCTCATTTTCTCTTAATGAGTGATATTCTGAATATCTTATGCTCTCATTCACTATAATGTACTATAATGTCATGTACTTGCATAACACTAGTTAAAACAATTCTGAAAAATTTGAATATTGTTTTATTTATGTATGTAAATATTTTTATTGTAAAAACTTAGAAACAATAGGAAAATAAAGTAGGAAAATTTTATAGCTAAATCCTATTAATCAAAATCAACCACTGTTTTCATTATTATAATTTTGTAATTTCTGTCTTTTCAAAATACTATTTGTGTAGTTTATATTCAATAGTGTATTTTTCCACTTATCATTAAAACATCAGTTTCATCCCATGCCGTTAAAACTTAACTGCAAATTCTAAGCAGTTTAGTTGCTAAGCTGTGTCCAACTTTTGCAGCCCCATGGAGTGTAGCCTACTGGGCTCCTCTGTGCATGGGATTTCCCAGGCAAGAATACTGGAGTGGATCACCATTCTTTTATCTAGGAATTGAACCTGCGTCTCTTGTTTTGCAGGAGATTTCCTGAATTGCAGGTGAATTGTTTATGACTGAGCCACCAGGGAAGCCCTATGGATTCTAGTAACTACTTAGTAATCCTTTAACTATTATAAATCTATTAACTAAGTAAATATGAGATAATTTACCTGGATAACACAATTAAGCATGTTTTTCACTATTTTACTGTCATATATAATTACACAATAAAAGTAAATTTGCACATATCTTTGCTTCTGAGTTATTTTATTAGAATTTACAACTTGAAGTAGAATTCCTAGGACAATATGACATAAACGATTATAAAGTTCTTGACATGTGTTAACACAATACTGCAAAGGAGACTTTTACGAAGTCCATATAGTGAAATTTATTGATAATTTTCTTTGTGATGTTCTCCAGACATTAATTTAAAAATATTTCCCTGTCATGTACCACTTCACCTCAGATTTGGCCTAATATTTCATGGGTATCTATTTATGAATGGGAGGAATTCAAAATAATGATAATTTCAAGTTTAAAAAATCAGTTACCCAGGAATATAAGTCAGTTTTCGCTTTTGTTCAGGTATTTAATTTTTTAAATATTAATGTTATTTTTTGATTAATAGCTTTAAAGGAAGATAATTCACATCCCATCCAAGCACAAATCAATGAATTTGAGTATATTCACATTGTTGTGCAACTAACACCACAGTGTATAAAACATTTTCACTATCCCAGCAAGAAACCTCATACCCGTCAACAGTCACTCATCATTTCCCCAGACTCAGCTAGCTCTTAGCAACCACTAATCCATTTTCTATCTCGAGAGATTGACTTATTCTATATATGTCATATAAACAGAATCACACGCTATGTTGTAACTGTCTTCTTTCACTTAGAATGTTTTGAAGGATACAACATAATACAGTATGCTATCAAACAATCTTCCCTTTTAGAGATATACTATATTTATTTATGTATTCATCAGGTGATGAACATTTGGAAGTTCTCTACTTTTTGACTAATAGTATAATGCCTCTTATAGATAATCCTGTACAATTCTGTGGGTGGAAATATGCTTTCATTTTACTTGGGCTATTCCTAGGAGCAGGATTTTATGGTTACTCTGTATGTAACCTTTTAAGGAGGTATTAGTTTTTCAAAGTGACTGCACCATTTTAGGTTCCCACCAGCAGTGTATGGGGGTTCCTATTTCTTTACATCTTTATCAATGCTTATTTTCATATTTGTTTTTTGTTATAGCCATCCTTGTTGATGTCAAGTAGTATCTCATTTGTGGTTTGATTTGCATTTCCCTAATAGGTAAAAAGTTGTATTTAAAGTCATTTTTCTATTTCTGAAATATGTATCTTTCCTTGCACCTGATGTATATTTTTATTATTATAGTTCTATAATATGCTTTAACATTTATCTCCAGTTTTCAGTGTAATCCTTCTTTGATAAATGTTTCTTGTGTATATTCCTTGTTTCTTAATTGTTCTCGATTAAGAACAATTTCTATTTCTTATGGTTTAAAAACACAATTGCCACTTCTACATCTTAGTATTTATCCAAAATAAAATAAATTAAAAAAAATAAATTAAATCAGGGATTTGGATATTTCTACACCTATGTCAGTACAAGCACTCTTCACAATAGCCAAAATGTGGAAGCAACCAAAATATTTATCCACTGAGCACTGGATAAAAGTAGGGGGGTATACATATACAATGGAATATTATTCAGCTCTTAAAAATAAGGAAATTCTCACAAATGTTGCAACGTGGATGAGGCTTAAAGACATGATGGTAAGTGAAATAAACCAATTACAAAAGGATTGTAAGATTCCATTTATATGAAGTACCTAGAGTAGTCAAATTCATAAAGACAGAAAGTAGAAAAATGGTTTCCAGGAACTATGGTACAGATTTTCAGTTGAGGAAAGTGTATAAGTTCTGGAGATGAATTATGGTAATAATTGCACAACAATGTGAAAGAACTAAATGCCACAGAACTGTACACGTAAAAATGATTAAAGTGATAAAAATTCTGTCATCTATAACTTACCACAATGAAATAAACTAATAAAAGATACAATTATAAATTTCAATAGAGCTTCATAAAAGAAATTAATTTAAGAAAAAGAGTTGACATGTTGCAAAAGCAGTTTTAACACTAAGGTAAATTTTAATCTCATTTGACATTAAATTTTACTTTAGTTTCACTAGTTTTGCAGTAGTTTTATATTAGATTTCCCAATATGTCTTTTATTAATTATATTCTGACCTCTTCTATAATTATATTACTAACATGAATAATATGTTAAAATATAGCTTCCAGTGATCTATTAGTATTAAGAGTATAAGTAAAATGTGATTCTTGACTATTGACTAACTACTCGTTGTCTTATATTTTAGAATTCTGTATTTTAAATTTCCCTGAAGCTGTTTATTCAAGAAAATTCTCAGTGTCGTATGGTTATCAACTGAAAACTTTAGTTAAAACAAGAGATCTTAAAAATAATGAACCTATATTTAAACATTTTAAATAATACACACACAAAGGCATTTACTCACCACTCCTTGTAGACAAGTCAATGCATATTAAGAAGAGGTGGCAAGAATACACAGAAGAACTGTACCCAAAACAATGTCTTAATGACCCAGATAACCACGATGATGTGATCACTCACCTAGAGCCAGACATCCTGGAATGTGAAGTCAAGTGGGCCTTAGGAGGCATCACTACGAACAAAGCTAGTGGAGGTGATGGAATTCCAGTTGAGCTGTTACAAATCCTAAAATATTACACTGTGAAAGTGTTGCACTCGATATGCCAGCAAATTTGGAAAACTCAGCAGTGGCCACAGGACTGGAAGAGGTCGGTTTTCATTCCAATCCCAAAGAAAGGCAATGCCAAAGAACGTTCAAGCTACTGAAGAGTTGTACTCATTTCACATGTTAGCAAGGTAATGCTCAAAATCCTTCAAGTTAGGCTTCAGAGCTATGTGAATCAAGAACTTCCAAGAGTACAAGCTGGATTTCAAAGAGGCAGAGGAACTGAGATCAAATTGCCAACATCCATGGAACCATAGAAAAAGCAAGGGAATTCCATAAAACATTTACATCTGCTTACACTAAAGCCTTTGACTGTGTGGATCAAAAACAATGGAAAATTCTTAAATCAATGGGAATACTAGACTACCTTACCTGTTTCATGATAAATCTGTATGCAGGTCAAAAAGCAACAGGGAGAACTGGATATGAAACAATGGACTGGTTCAAAACTGGGAAAGGAATACATCAGGTCTGTATATTGCCACCCTGCTTATTTAACTTATATGCAGAGTACATCATGCAGAATACCTGGATGGATCAAGATTGCCAGGAGAAATATCAACTATCTCAGATAAGCAGATGACACCACCCTAATAGGGCTTCCTGGGTGGTACTAATGATAAAGAATACAGCTGCCAATGCAGGACACATAAGAGATGATGGTTTGAACCCTGGGTTGGGAAGATCCCCTGGAGTAAGGCATGGCAACCCACTCCAGTATTCTTGCCTGAAGACTCCCATGGACATATAGCCTAGAGGGCTACAGTCCATAGGGTTGCAGAGTCGGACACAACTGAAGCAACTTAGCATGCACACATCACCCTAATGGCAGAAATTGAAGAAGAGCTAAAGAACCTCTTGATGAAGATGAAAGAGGAGAGTTAAAAGGCTGATTAAAACTCAACATTCAGAAAATAAAGATCATGGCATCCGGTCCCTTCACCCCATGTCAACTAAATGGGGAAACAATGGAGACAGTGAGAGACTTTATTTTCTTGGGCTCCAAAATCACTGTAGATGGTGACTGCAGCCATGAAATTAAAAGATATTTGCTTCTTGGAAGAAAAGCTATGATGAACCTAGATAGCATATTAAAAAGCAGAGACATCACTTTGCCAACAAAAGTCTGTCTACTCAAAGCTATGGTTTTTCCCGTAGTCATCTATGGATATGAGAGTTGGACCATAAAGAAGCCTGAGTGCCGAAAAATTGATGCTTTCAAATTGTGGCATTAGAGAAGACTCTTGGGGGTCCCTTGGACTGCAAGGAGATCAAACCAGTCAATCCTTAAGGAAATCAACCCTGAATATTCATTGGAAGACTGATGCTGAAGCTACAATACTTTGGCCACCTATTGGGAAGAACTGACTCATTGGAAAAGACCTAGATGCTGGGAAAGATTGAGTGTAGGAGTAGAAGATGGTAGCAGAGGATGAGATGGCTGGATGGCATCATTGAGTCAATGGACATGAGTTTGAGCAAACTCTGGGAGATAGTGAAGGACAGGGAAACCTGATGTGCTTCAGTCCATGGGGTTGCAAAAAGTCGGACATGACTGAGCGACTGAACAATAACAAATATTTCTGAGTATGGATCTGCCTAAGAGTTGCCTTTCTTAACTAAATTGTAATCTGTCTTTTTTTTTTTTTTTTTGAGTGTGGTAGTTGAAAACCATCCAACCCTAATGACTATAATCATTCTAAAATCAGAATCATTAAGCTCAAGTCAGTTTTTTGTGCTGCCTAAGAATCCTATAACATTGTCTGGTTTAATACTTTGCCACTTTCTCAAATAACTTTTCTCTTTTCCAGCATTCAGTATTTCCTTCTCATCCATGCTTCCAACTGACAACTGAACTTTTTTTTTCACTGAAAGAAATAAAGTACAGAAATGATTTGTGTTTCCATTGCCACACCTAAAAATTTCTTTCCACAGAATTCTCGTCTTAATGTGAAAACTAAATTTTACAAGATGTCAACTCTTTTTCTCAAATCAGTTTTTTTCATGAAATTATATTGTCATTTGCAATTGTGTGTTTTTTTTTAAAAGTAGACATAGAAATTTACCTTATGTACCTATAGAATGGGATGATCTCTCCAGTTTGAAATCTAAGCCTAAACTTTTCACATATACACCACATCTCTCTTGATTATTCAAGAACATCTCTTCAGCAGTTTTCCCTACTCTAATCTGAATCATCCACTTTTTATTTCCATTGTAATCATTCATATGAGCATATGAACCATTTCTGACATCTTTCATCCTACAAAGACCCTCTTTTAGCTTCATGTTCTTTGTAACTACCAGCACTTTTGACTTTTTGGTTTTGGTTTAGAGAAAACAAAAATAAATAAATAAATAAAACTTGAATGAGTTGTATAAGCCAGTTTCTAAGCCAAGGGCCACCTGTTGTCCTTGACTTTTATGTCTGATAAATCCCTTTTAATTAACATCTAGGTTTGTAGAATGTAAATGACTATTGAAGAGACAAGGCTAATTTTTCAGCAAAAATATACATCATTTTAAATTTCTAAAATTTAGTCATGGAAAGGCAAACATACAACTAAGTTACTTCTTTGATCAAAACTTTTTCATTATTTTATCCCTAAAAAATAAATTCTACTTGAAAATTAAAAATTCTTTTGGTGTATGTGGGTCTTATCTTTTTTGTTCTCACAGTCAGGGGGCAACTTCCATGGGACAGGAGAGAATGATGATAAAGTAAAACATTGAAAACTTTGCTAGGCATATATCAACAGATCAACAAATATTTCAGCTTAGCCATCAAGATATTTATCCTTTACAAAGTGTGTTTTTCAATTTGTGTGAAAAATAAGAAATTTTTTTTTTCTTTCCAGCATAATAGTCAGGTACAATTGTCTTATTAATTCTGTGGTTTTTGTCCTCTTAACCTAGTTAGTATACAGGGAATAATAACATATAGACCTTTCAGAACTAAAACCCAAAAGACACATCTGGTCATCAGAAGGAAATACAGTATGCCAATAGCAAATAGTCACACTTACATGATACCATCTGCTTTAGCAGAACTAATGGAGCAGTGAAAAGAGCTAATTTGAAGTAAATGACACATAAGTGGGTTGCTGATCCAAATAGACTCGGGTGAGCTATGCCACTCTCCCATACTCATTTCAGTTTAAAGTGTGATCAGTGACTGATGATCTGAGTGGTGTGCCACTCTTCAAGTTCAAGAAACTCCAAATGATAAACATCTCAGGATAAATCAAATCTTTGGAAGAAACAAGTATGCCTCTTAGTAGGAGTCAAAAAACTTGGGATTTTAGAATAGTGAATTTATCTAGATTTTGAATAAGTCAATCATCTAGTCAAGTAATACTTAAAAAATAATTAGTAATTTTTCCACCATGATGATGCTCATCACCATCAGAAATGTTATCCATTTTCTCTGTGAAGTATGTGAAAGTTTGCAGAATTTTTCTGATAAATGCAAATTTTATGACCTCATGGAATTATTTTTTTCTGAAAATTGGGTGTTGACCCAGCCCAATTTTCACTCAGTCTAGTTGTTTCAACATCTTTAAAAGTGAGAAGGAAGATGTGAAATTTGATGTGGGTTAACAGAAGCTCCTATGTGACTAAAAAAGGAATGGATCATTGAGTATCTTGGATGGAAAATAAAGTTCCAAGCATTGCCCTCCTGAACATTCTATTGCCAGTTTCTCCAGTGATCAATTTTATTTGGAGCTTAAAAACCAAAAGGTCAGCTACAGCAAGCTGCTTTGTTACAGTAACATTTAAGCCTCAATCTTATTAGAGCTGTAACAGTCAATGAAAGTGTCAAAGGATTGCACAGATTTTTTGAGTCCAGCAAAAGATAGTGACCCTCTGGCCTTGTAACACTGGTGTCTGACCTTCTTTTAGCACTGGCTGCAGCTTCTTGCATGTATCCAATCATATATGTAAACAACTCACAAAACTATACTAGGATCCTAGTATTAAGGCTCTGACAATAAGCAGATTGGATATGTTTATTTTTCCCTTCTAATAGCAATTAGACTTGGTGATGGACAGGGAAGCCTGGCGTTCTGCTGCAGTCCATGGGGGCGCAAAGAGTCAGACACGACTGAGTGACTACACTGAACTGCGTAGCGATTAAATATTCATTCTTTGTCTTCTTGCTTTATATCATGAAACTGCTTCTGGATATTATTCTATTAATGAATACTAAAATATGATAATCTTGCAATTAGAGAGCCATGCTAAATGCATATCTTATCCCATGAGCCAGAAGTGAAAGTCACTAAGTCGCGCCCGTCTTTGCGACCCCACGGACTTTATAGTCCATGGAATTCTCCAGGCCAGAATACTCGAGTGGATAGCTGTTCCCTTCACTAGGGGATCTTTCCAACCCAAGGATCAAACCCAGGTTTCCGGCACCGCAGGCGGATACTTTACCAGCTGAGCCACCAGGGAAGCCCGAGTCACACTAGCTAAAAGGAATACCCCTAGCCACTTAATCCCTAAGGCATTATAGCCTCACATTATTTTTAGGGAATGGCAACCCAATTCAGTATCCTTGCCTGGAAAATCTCATGGACAGAGGAGCCTGGTGGGCTGCAGTCCATGGGGTTGCAAAGCGTCAGGCAGGACTGAGCAACTAACGCTTACACACATTTATTTTTAGGGAACATACTGATATATAGGGATTCCCCAATGACTCAGCAACAAAAAATAAGCCTGCCAAGCAGGAGACACAGGTTAATTCGATCCCTGGGTTGGGAAGATCCTCTGGAGAAGGAAATGACAACCCAATCCTGTATTCTTGGGAATACAGAGAAATCCCACAGAGTTCTCTGGCAGGGTACAGTCCAGGGGTTCAAGAAAAGAGCTGGACATGATATAGTGACTTAACAACAACAATTGATATGTCAGCAGCATGACCTTTGTCTTAAAATATCACTGATATTTTTCTTTCTTTTGCATTTCTCTGTAGAACCCAGTGTATTGCCTGGCCCAGGGTTGGCACATTTTGAATATGTGTATTTTGGTCTTCTTTTGTTTTTTGTTTAATTTAATTTCATTTAAAAGTGTTATTCATTTGGCTTTTCTTGTGCTAGTGTGTTGGGAATAATTTTCTCAATACCTATTTTAATAGGGCTTATATTATTCACAGGTGGGGGAATATCATGTCTTTGAAACAATGTATCATTCAATGGATCTATAATGCTGTAATGGCAGTCTCAGTGATATATATATTTAAATTCAGTGAACATATGTAGAAACACATGAAACGACTGTAATAACATGCAGGCAGATGCTAGAAAATGCTCACTCTTGCATTAGAGGACAAGAAGAATTAATTTATAACATTTTTGAACTTTGAGAATATTTTTGGAGATAGGTCCCAATTTTGAACATGTATATAGGTCACTTTCAAGGCAACTTTTCAAAGTAGTCATTTTGTACATTTTTCCCTACTATTGGTGTGTCTGGCAACAATTTTTCCCTAGTTTTTTATAGTTTCTAAAAATATATCTTGAGATTCTCATAGTACATGAAAGCAAATTCCCAGCCAGTTTGTCACGTGAGTATATTTGCAGTGGTGGTATGCTTCTAAAAATAATATTTGTATGTAACGTATCCTGCTTTGAGATTTGTATAAGAGATTTTATAGCTTTGTGAGTTGTTAGCATATATGATTATATAAATTTAAAAGCTGCAGCCAATGCTAAATAAATGTCAGTATGGTTGTGAGGGAAAATGTAATCATTTACATCAGCTACCAAGTCTAAACATTGTATAAATATGGTAAAACCTTTAAGAACTGCTCCTGATAAAGAAGACAGGATTTTGGAGCTATAGATTCTGCAGAGGATAAAGTAAAGGATGAAACTTAAATTTCCCTGATTTAGGAAGCTTTGGCAACCACAAGATGTCAACTTGTAAATTTAGAGAAAATTTAAATCTAAATGAAGCTTGAAAAATAAAAGCATTGGTTTCATACATTTAGCAAAGAGTAAAGTACATCACAGATTCTTTTGCTACCACACATTTCCATGAGTAGCACTATTATGGTCATTTTTAATTCCCCTCGTTTCTATTCATTACTTTTGATGGTAAGATTTTCTTCTTCAGTACCAAATCTTGATAATAAGGAAGGAGAACTCACTGCCATTCCTAAAAAATAGGGCAACTTAATTATTGTTTAACTTAAAAATTGACCTGTTCTTTCTATGCTGTTTGTTTATTCACTCAGTGGTGTCCAACTCTTTGCAACCCCATGGACCGTAGCCCACAAGGCTCCTCTGCCCATTGGATTCCCAGGCAAGACTACTGGAATGTGTGGCCACTTTCTTCTCCAATTCATTCTATTCTCCGTGTCAAAAAAAGATTTTATCTGTTGTTCTTGATATTTGTTGTTTCATTTTTACTTGTTACTCTACAGCTGAATTTCACAAGCTTGGGACTGTTGATATTTGGAATCAATACTTGTTTATTGTGGCAGGCAGTCTTATGTGTTATAAGATTCTCAACAGCATCCTTGATCTTTACTCAATAGATGTCAGTCCCACAGATGTGGCAATCAAAAAAATATCCCCGGACATTGCCAAAGTTCACCCAAAAGGCATTGAGAACCAATCTACAGGATAGTTTGGGACTTTGGGGGCTTAAAATATTAGAGAGAAATATAAAAGGAATATAAACACAGCATTTTATTTTACAATAGAAAAGATAATTCCTAAAAGTCAGAAAATTAGTATAGCATTTGTCATATATATGTATATATACGATATCCATGTGTTCCAAAAAAATAATTGTCAAAGATAACTTACTGAGCAGAGTAGTACTTATCAGGACAATGAGACATGTGAAGTCTAGATTCTCCTAGCATGACAAATGTGTTAGGCTTTTCTTCCTATCTCTGGAAAGAGTGAACGAGTGGTGGAGTACTTTATGATTTTTTGGTTCACTTATGGTTTGTTACTGCCTCATCTTAGCTACTCAATACTCTATTTTTATAATATATATGCAATGTAGTATGGTATTTTAGAAGGCCACTGATACAAAAGCATCAGGAAATGAACTCGCCTTTGCATCTCAAACTCAATTATTAGCTTCAAGGTATTTTTTTATGTGAAACAGATCATACTGTATGCTAATATTGTTAAAAATATTAAATAATGTAAAAAACTATATTTCTATGTTGACAATTACAGAGCACCAGTTGATTTTGTCTGTTGAAAGACATGAATTAATAAAACCATGTTTCCATGACAACAATCAATCCCTTTCCCCTAACAGCTGCAGTTTTAATTATAGCTTACATTCTCCTAGTAATAACTGTTCACTATTTCCTCACTATCTTCTATACTGAATGTTTTCTCTTGGTGCCTTAGCCATCACAGCACCAGTTTACAAAGGCTGATTGTCAGGTTAATACACATTAAAGCTGAATACTACACGTTGACAATTAACACTAGAAAGAATGATACGACATTAAACCACATGAATAGTTTCTAATGTAGAGTTCTTTATGTGGATAGCATTATTATTGAGATTTAAATATTTATCTCTTGATTCCATTGAGCAGTCATAAAATAAAAATTAAGTGATTTATAATATGATTTTAGTAGTGTATATTTCAGACTATCAAGAAAATCTTTACAACAGTATAAACTTTTAAGTTAAAAAATTTCTATATTGGAGTAGAATGTTTCTTTTGGATGACCCCTTAGAACAAAGAATGTTGCTGCGGTATCAGTAAACAAAGAATGTTGTAGCCATCAAGCTATCAGCCACTGCAGCCCACCTCCACCCCACGGTGTTCCCTGGGGGGATTTAGGATGGAGAAAACAAGATGTGCTCATTTGCTCAGTCTTGTCCTATTTTTTGTGACCCAATGGACTGTAGCCCACTAGGCTCCTCTGTCCATGGGATTTCCCAGGCAAGAATACTGAATTGGCTTGCCATTTCCACTTCCAAGGGTTCTTCCAGACTCAGGGATCAAACCTGTTTCTCTTGCATCTCCTGTGTTGGCAGGACAATTATTTATTCCTGTGCCACCTGGGAGGCCCTAAAAACAGGGTAGTGGCCCTAGACAGTTAAGGCACATATCAAAGGAATTATTTCAATGAGTCCAGACACTTGCATCTTCCCATACATACAAAAGTGCTAGATGCATTAACTTGAGGTGTCTTGTTTTTCTTTAATTAACAGTAATCTTTTGATGTTCTGACCACCTGTATTTGTTTGTTTTCAAATACTCCAATATATCTTGGCTCCTCTCTAGTCCCTTTGGAATAGTCCATTCTCAGAGCTATCTGAGAAGCTGTCTCCTGGGCTTAAGTCCTCAGTATATCTGCTGAATAAAATATAATTCTCAACTTTTAGGTTGTGCATTATTTTTCAGTTGACACTCCTTCATCTATGTCTTTCTCATGTTGTTACTAGGCCTCCTCCACTATCTCACAAGTCACCTCATCACCCAGGGTATCTCTGCTTTGTACCAGGTGTTATGTTGTTCTCCCAATGTCAAGAGTTTGGACCCATGAGCACCATCTAAGGTTGCATTCATTTCCCCTGCATCCAGCACTTCACTATTAGTGTACCTATACAAGGTTTAAGATTTAAGATTCAACAATACCAAGTCCCAAGTACTGTGGGATGCTTTCTCAGGTCATCTGACCTCATCACAGTCAATGAAGCTGAGGCTTCGAGTATTTTGAATCATCTACTCATGAGTTTTTCCTCTGTGCCTTTCAAAGTTTGTCTCACCCATCTGATAAGTTCATCTCTGCTTAATGTGGCTACTAAAGACCACCATTCCCTTTTAGGTAGGAATATTTTTTCAGAGAATCTTTAAAAATACAGTGACTTAGATTTTGTTTAACCAAAAGGAAAATAATGGTGCCAATCACAGGTCAGATGAGGACTCTGTGGCTGTGAGAGGCAAAGAAAAGATATTTTAAATCGCAAATCACAAACCTCTGGGCTTTGAAAAAGTTATATGTTGTGCTGTTAACAGCAGTTTAACTCATAAAGATGATTGCAATGTTTTAAATCAAAGTTCATGGAATTACAATTAGAATGTCATGTTCTAAAAAAAGCACTCAATTTTTGAATCCTTGTTAAGTCAGATTAGCTATGAACTATGTATGAGGCATATTTAATAATTAAGGGCCCATTTTGTCCTTGACTTTTTTTCTGGTGAACTCAGCCCTTGGAGGTACATTATAAAGTATAAATAGATATGAAAAATGTAATTTTAAAGTAGAAATGAAGGCCTCTGCCTAGAAGGTGGCTTGTCTACTTTTATTATTCAGATAGTTAAAAAACATTTTATTGAGAATAAAAGGAGATAAATCCTGATTTGTAAGTCTCCCTCTTAGAAATGAATAAAAGATTGATATCTCTACAAGAAGATAATGGTGGAAATATTCATCTTATGCATTATTAATTTTATGAAATCAATGCTTCTATTTAGGGGAATTATACATTTTTATGGAATATCTCTTACTATATTTACAAAATTTAAAGAGTCACAATACATATTTTGGAATTAGGAGGCTTGTTCAAAAATAAATTCTGTTCCTCTTAAGGAAATGAAAGCCCAAAGCATAGGATAAGAGTAAAAAAATAATCTATTATGCAAGGGCATAACTATCATATCAATCATAATTATTTGTGGGTAAAAAATATTTAAAGACATCTGAATGGTCTTTAACTGATTTCAATTTTTCTACATATATTAGTGACCTTAAGTATAGATTGCTGAAATAGACACATTGCTGAATAGAACATTCTTTATGGGTGGTAAATAGTATAAACTGATGTATGAAGAAAAAAAATTAACTATATTAGAATAAATTATATTAGACAAGTTTGATAATTACCATAATATTCAGATAAACTACTGCAAGTCACAATCTCTCAGAAGACCTTGCAGAGAAGTACAAAATAGGAAAAGAAAATATCACTTTATAAACTTAGTGTACAGAAAAATTCTACAATGCATTAAGAGTGTAGGTGATAAGAAAGCAGCCTAAAAAGTTAAACACAAGTCTAATGAATTCCATTCTGGGGAAGTTTGGACATTAAGTAAAAAATTTATCAAAGAATTCAAAAACTTCTGCACAATGATACAACATTCCAAGTACTAGCCAAACTACTAGCACTTGTTCTCAATGTGAAAATTTTTTTGTCCCATAAAAAATGATGCTTTTATAAACTCTATTTCTCATAAAAGTGCATTGAAATAAAGGCAGAAATGGACACTTGGAATAACAATAGTATGAAGTAGAGAACTTTAACCTAGAGTTAGAAAACCTATTGTGTGTGTGTGTGAGTGTGAGATAGAAGGTAGACGCATAGGCATTTTCAGTGCTACTGAAAAATAAAAGTTTACATTCCAATATTATACAATTGCATAAATCAATTACAGAGAAATAGTTAAGTATCTTTTTAAAAATGAAGTTGAAAGACTGATTTAATAGCAAAAGATAATTTGCAACTGATATTAGAACTCATGCTGTAATTTCTCTCCTCATGTACCTTCCTGCCCTCCAAGGTGCGGGCAACCATTGATCTGCTTCCTCTCACTAACAGATTAGTTTGCATTTTCTGGAATTTGACAGAAGTGTAGTCACATCATTTTAAAGAATTATTTCAGTATAGGCTAGAGTGGAATGTAAACAATGAGAACATAGATTTGTGCATGATGTCAAGATAGATTGCAAAAAATAAGATTTAATGAAGAACAAGACAAAGAGTTAAAGATATTACCTGGATTAAAATTTCCACAGCTCTTTGTTAAGGAGAAATTAGAATTTAATGTCAGAAAAACATTATTATTTTACCTTGTTGATAAATATTCATACTTTAGCTATATATTTAAATATATGTATTTTTATCCTTATAATGTAGGCTCACAGATCCTTGCATTAGTTTGGTAGAGTGGCATGACAAAATACCACAGACTGACTGCCTTAAATGAAAGACATTTATTTTCTGATGGTTCTGGAGGCCAGAAGTCTGAGATCAAAACATCAGCAGCTTTGGTATCCTCTGAGGCCTCTCTGACTTGCGGATAACCGCTTTCTCCTTGTCCTCACACTGGCTTCCCTCGCTCTGTGCCTATCTGTAATCTATTCTCTTCTGAAAGGACATCAGTCATACTGAATTAGTGCCCACCCATATCTCAAATATATAGTTATATTCTGAAGTTCTGGGAGTTAAGATTTCAGCATAAGAATTTTAGATCATTAAAGTCCTCAGTTATCTTTTTTTTACCTTTGCTGCTGCTGCTGCTGCTAAGTCACTTCAGTCGTGTCCAACTCTGTGTGACCCCATACATGGCAGCCCACCAGACTCCCCCGTCCCTGGGATTCTCCAGGCAAGAACACTGGAGTGGGTTGCCATTTCCTTCTCCAGTGCATGAAAGTGAAAAGTGAAAGTGAAGTCGCTCAGTCGTGTCCGATTCTTCGCAATCCCATGGACCCCAACCTACCAGGCTCCTCGGCCCATGGGATTTTCCAGGCAAGAGTACTGGAGTGGGCTGCCAGTGCCTTCTCCATTTTCTTACCTTTACAAAACTCTAAATTAGTAAAATAGATAACCAGTGAAAATTAGCTGTATGATGCAGGGAGCTCAGATTGGTGCTCTGTGACAACCTGGAGGAAGTGGGTGGAGAGAGGGAGGTTCAAAAGTGAGGGGATACATATATACCTACATTGATTCATGTCAATGTATGGCAGAAACCAATACAATATTGTAAAGCAATTATCTTTCAATTAAAATAAATTTTTAAAATACTAAATTAAAGGAACCTAAACCCAGACCAGGGCTTTCCAGTAGAAACTCATGGTAAAGAACCAACCAGCCAATGCAGAAGACATGAGAGATGAGGGTTCGGTCCCTGGGTCAGGAATATCCCTGGAGAAGCGCTTGGCAACCCACTCCAGTACTCTTGCCTGGAGAATCCCATGGACAGAGGAGCCTGGCAGGTTACAATTCCATAGGGTCACAAATTCAACTGAAAATCGTCAGAGGTTTCAGAAGGATATGCTAAGATTTGAATATGATGATTATTACAATGAATGCTTTCTACTGCAGAAACTATAAAATTATATATGTGCCATTTTCATTTAACCCATAATTAGATTCTTCTGTGTTGTAGTGAGTGCTATATATAAAATGTGTTGCTTTGTCTCATCTTTGTTCTGCAAAATATTTTTACAAGTGGTTCATATTGAGAACATAGTTTTATTACTAATTCTGTAAATTATCACTTTTTCATCTCTAATTTCTCACTATATTTTCAGGTAATTTCATTTTTCTAACTTTTTATTTCCTTTAAAACCCATACATGCTAAATTTTTATCTTATTTTGGAGGTAGCTTTAAAAAATTCACCAGAATTAAAAGTATGTCAAGTTTTTAAATTTCAAATTTTAAGTCTGAAAATTATGCTTTCTCTCCAAAAGATATACTTGGTTGTCTTTTTAAGATAGTACAGTTTTGTTTTTTTCTTAAAGGGGATTTACTTTAAGTCGTTTGGGCTTCCCTGATAGTTCAGTTGGTAGAAAACCCACCTGCAATGCAAGACACCCCCTGGTTCGATTCCTGGGTCAGGAAGATCCCCTGGCGAAGGGACAGGCTACCAACTCCGGTATTCTTGGGCTTTCTTTGTAGCTCAGCTGGTAAAGAATCTGCCCGCAATGTGGGAGACCTGGGTTTGATCCCTGGGTTGGGAGGATCCCCTGGAGAAGGGAAAGGTTACCTGCTCCATTCTGGCCTGGAGAATTGGGTGGATTGTATCGTCCATGGGATCACAAAGAGAATTCCATGGACTGTATAGTCCATGGGGTTGCAGAGGCTGACATGACTGAGCAACTCTCACTTTAAATTGACTAATATCTCTCTGTAATTATATAACATCAAAAATGATCTAAGATTGTGACCATAGTCTTTTATAATGAATGCCGAAATATTTATTTTCTATAAATACAGTATTTAAGTGGGTAAATAAGGCACTTTCCTCTTATGCATTGCATCAGATATTTCACATGTTTAAAGAATACACAATGCATTTACTTAAATCATCCATTATTCTAGTCACTGTGCTTTATAATCTCTAACATTTATATATTATATATATACAAATATATTAAAATAGTAAACATTTCCAGCAAAGTTAAACACAAGTAGTTTTAGAAGTCCAATTCTTAAACTTTACTTTGTTTGCCTTAAGTTTAATTAATAGTTGATCTTCTTGTTTGGGACCCTGTGAAAAGAATGGTTGTTACTTATTATGAAACCAATAAACAAAAGCAATGACTTTGCATAGTATTCATTACTAAGTTTAATCTACAAAGCTTCAGACACTTGAGTACAGTAGTGAAATGATACACACTTACCAGCCACGTGAATAACTGCACAGTGCAAAGAGGGGGCTCTTTGTGATAGATTTTGTTAATGGATGAATTGTTTCCCTCTCGAAATGAATATGATCAATATTTTGACTTGTTGGTCAAGAATCCACCTGCAATGCAGGAGACCTGAGTTCCATTGCTGGGTCAGGAAGATCTCCTAGAGAAGGAAATGGCTACCCACTCCTGTATTCTTGCCTGGGAACTCCCATGGACAGAGGAGCCTGGGGGGTTACAGTGCATAGGGTCACAGAATCAGACAGGAGTCAGTGACCAAACCACCCACAACAACAATCCCCAGTACCTCAGAATGTGACTGTATTTGGATCATATTTTTTTAGTGAAAAAAATAGATTAACGTGCAAAGAGCAGCCTTGTGTAGCAGTGCGTATATGTGCAAACTGATTTGGCTTAATCCAGTAAATAAGCAAATCACCTGTGTACTTTAACCCTTTCAGCTGATTTCTTCATCTCTCTGATGGCTGATTTTTGAGAGGTTATACGGGAAATCTAATTAGAATGTATGAAGACCAATATACAATCAAGGCTTTCCTTGCTAAAGCCAACAGGATTGTGTTTTCCTAGTGAACAACACTAGATGGGATCTTGTGACAGGACTGCGCGACTAACATTAGATGGAGAGGCTGCTGTTGCCGACCCCTCACCTCTCTGACTCTGGTGGTCCTGAACCTTTCTTTGAGTGTTGAAGCTCTCTGCTCTGATGGTGCCCGCAGGGTTGCCTGTCTGTTCTTGGCATCTGCAGGCAGTCTGCACGCAGGAGACGGCTTGCACGCAAGACACTGCGCCTTTCAAAGTGAGCACAGATGTCCTACACCATCTGACCTTCTGTTTGTTCTGGGTGAATCTTTTCATCCATTTCTTATGTAAAGTTGGTCGCTTATTCACAGTGATAGGAAAGAAAAAAAAAAAAGAATACTCTGGACCACATCCTAGGCTTGAAATGTGTGTGATTTTTACATGATAGTTTATAATAGATGATTGATTTTAAAATACGTCTCACTTATACTTTCACTGATTTCCCTGACAATTTCATTTTCAAATATTCTGTATGGCAAAGTTAGAAATTAAATTTAACACTAACATATGCATCCATATAAAGATCTGATATGAGTCTAGATTACTCTCAGGAAGCTGGGGAGACTCAGAACAATCCGTTAGCACAGGGCTACAAAATGCATGTATACCTTCCATATTTTTTGACACCTAGGAGATAACACATTTGTCAGATCAAGCCATGACTTTAATTTGAGACTTCTGGTTGTCTTTGTAATTTATCTTGTTAAATAATGATATGGGTAAATTAGTCTTTGGGAAGTAATAGAAAGACCTTGGGTGTTTTATATTCTTTGTATGTTAAAAAAAATTATGACATAATTAAGTATTGCTTTTATTGTTTTAAGATTCTAATGCTGAGTTTCTAAACAGCAATGCATATGTTAATTTGGGCTGGGTAATATTTTGTAGTGGAAGATGTATTGAGTATTGTAGGATGAATAGCAGGATCCTTATACCATATTCACAAGATGCCTCAGCCCACTCCCACCCCCATACACACTATGCATTAACAACCAAAATCACCCCCAGCCCTTGCCAGTGGCCCCTGGGGAGAAAAACTAGACGCAGTTAAGAACGACTGCTCTAAGGAATTTATTGAAAAACCATAGCATGCTAGAAACAAGAGTTTTTAGTCTATGTAGCAGAATTTCATCCCAACTTTGCTACTTATTATCTTTGACTTGTAATGTGTTATTTTATTCTTTGGGACTTTATTTTCTCATTTAAAAACTGAGGGCTATCTTCATCCACTGCTTAAAAAAGCTTAGAGTCAAATGCTAACTCCTTAACATGACCTTTGAGGGAAAACACAGTCTACGATTAGGGAAAATAGCCCATGGAAATTAATTTAATTTGGTTGGTCAGAAAAAAAAAAAACAACTCAAAAAAGTGACAAGTAAAATGAAGCATGAAAGAATAAAAGTGCAAGTCTTGGGATGAAATGTGGTCTATGAAGGGGAAAAAAAAAGCACAAAGACCTCAAAGTCTGTCTAAAAAGTACATGTGCTATTTCTTCCACTCCATAGTGATTGTGTATGTTTGTTGAAGGAGATCAGAGTGTTACACTAAGATCTGTTACTTTGGTACATGAGTTACTTTGAGCTGATGCAATTGGGACACAGAGGAGCTCTATGCCCTCCTCTATCAGCCTAAAGCAGGACATAAACCCCCTTGTGAAGAAGTCCTCCACTCTCCCATAATAGGAAGAAGGAGGTGGGCAGCATGGAGATGAGTCTGCATAAAGTAACCGTACCAAATAACCCTTAATTACCATTGTTTTGGTTTAGTCAAGAAGTCATGTTCAACTCTTTGGCTAACCCGTGGTCTACAATTTAACCCCCTGATAAGCCCAAACCCCCTTTCCTTTTTCTGGTCACTTGTCCACAATTTATCATACTTGGTTAAAAAGATATATAAGCTCTTGGGTTTAACCACTTCTTTAAGTTCTTCACTTTTATGTTACCCCTGTGTACATAAAAAATATATTAACATAAATAAAATTGGCATTTTTTTCTTCTTTCATTCTGTTTTTTTTTTATTAATAAGAGTCAAAAGCCACATTTACAGAACCTAATGAGTAGAAAAAAAATCTCTTCTTCCTCTAAGGCATTATATGTCTACTTACTACCAAAGATTCTGGCATATATTAGGGTCTTACTAATTACTTGTTGAATACATAAATGTATGATAATATTATTGATATTTATTTTTAGGCCTTATATCAAAAGAGACACTTCATGTGAATGAACTATAAAAATTACATACTATCACATATAGCTTTTGATTATTATTATCATTTTTGTTTTCATAGTTACTATATTGATATTATACAAGCCAATATAATATATATAGTGAAGAAACTTTTATTTCATTAAGTTTGCATTGGCATAATTTTGAATTTAGGATTACAAATTGAATCTTACCCCTCCATGTAACTTGGTTCCAGCCACATTCATTTTTGGTTTCTAAATGAATAACCCATGAAAGTTTATGCTTATGGATGTGATTTCCAAATTCTAGAACAGGCATGTTATAGTTGCTATAATTTTTAAAAGTGTAAGCTTGCTCCTTGAAAGAAAAGCTATGACCAAACTAGACAGCCTATTAAAAAGCATACATTATTTTGCCAACAAAGATCTGTCTAGTCAAAGCTATGGTTTTTCCAGTAGTCATGTGTGTATGTGAGAATTGGACTGTAAAGAAAGCTGAATGCTGAAGAATTGATGCTTTTAAACTGTGGTACTGGAGGACTCTTGAGAGTCTCTTGGACTGCAAGGAGATCCAACCAGTCCATCCTAAAGGAAATCAGTCCTGAATATTCATTGGAAGGACTGACGCTGAAGCTGAAGGTCCAAAACTTTGGCCACCTGATGCGAGACAGAAGATGAGATAGTTGGATGGCATCACTCACTTGATGGACATGAGTTTGAGCAAGTTTCAGGAGTTGGTGATGGACAGGGAAGCCTGGCCTGCTACAGTCCATAAGTTTGCAAAGAGTTGGACATGACTGAGTAACCGATCTGAACTGAACTGAAGCATACTATACTCCTTAAAAAGCACAAGCTGAGTCAAAACCCAACTTTTGTTCTTAAATATCATGTTTTGTCAAAGAATTCCAGACTTTCCATAAACTTTTCTTTTACTTAAAATTTTTAGAAAATTACTCTTATGGGCTATGTGGCATTTACCAACTTACTGATGCTACTGAGCTACAAATATAACTCTATGAAAATTTCATTTTTCATATTGCTTTTGACCATCTCTTTGATAATGTCAGACTGAAGTGTTTTTGTGTTTTCTTTTTTTGCAATAACTCTTGATTTTGTCTCGTTCTTCTCTCCTCAAGTTGAGTATTTCTTATGAGCCTTTTCATCTGCTGATAATTTTATGTAAATATTGAAATTAAAGGATTAATTATGTAAGCATTGACATTAAAATATATATCACCTTATATATCCTAATAATAATAATTAATACACCTGAGGCTATCTATATGGCATGATAAAACCTTTCATATTTCCCAGCATAATCTTATTAAAGAGAAGATAAATCATACCATTTATACATTCAAAGATAAGAAAGAATTATAGTTTCATTCATGGTGGTTATCTGACAGTTATGCTATATGGATACTGACAAGAGAGCTAATATATTCCTGAATCTAGATACTGACATTCTCTTTTATTTTTATCTCAAAGTAAGTAAGAGAATGGACCCTCACTACTGACTTGACTCCAGAGAGAATTAAGATACATTAAATGACATGCTTCCCAAAAAAATACATTTGTTCAATAATATACTCAGCAGTGGCCACAGGACGGGAAAAGGTTAGTTTTCATTCCAATCCCAAAGAAAGGTAATACCAAAGAATGCTCAAACTATGGCACAATTCCACTCATCTCACACACTAGTAAAGTGATGCTTAAAATTCTCCAAGCCAGGCTTCAGCAATACATGAACCATGAAATTCCAGATGTTCAAGCTGGTTTTAGAAAAGGCAGAGGAACCAGAGATCAAATAGCCAATATCTGCTGGATCATTGAAAAAGCAAGAGAGTTCCAGAAAAACATCTATTACTGCTTTATTGACTATGCCAAAGCCTTTGACTGTGTGGATCACAATAAACTGTGGAAAATTCTGAAAGAGATGGGAATACCAGACCACCTGACCTGCCTCTTGAGAAACCTGTATGCAGGACAGGAAGCAACAGTTAGAACTGGACATGGAACTACAGACTGGTTCCAAATAGGAAAAGGAGTACATCAAGGCTGTATATTGTAACCCTGCTTATTTAACTTATATGCAGAGTACATCATGAGAAACGCTGGGCTGCAGGAAGCACAAGCTGGAATCAAGATTGCTGGGAGAAATATCAATAACCTCAGATATGCAGATGACACCACGCTTATGGCAGAAAGTGAAGAGAAAATAAAGAGCCTCTTGATGAAAGTGAAAGAGGAGTGTGAAAAAGTTTGCTTAAAGCTCAACATTCAGAAAACTAAAATATTGGCATCTGGTCCCATCACTTCATGGCAGATAGATGGGGAAAGTGTGGAAACAGTGGCTGACTTTATTTTTCTGGGCTCCAAAATCACTGCAGATGGTGATTGTAGCCATGAAATCAAAAGATGCTTACTTCTTGGAAGGAAAGTTATGACCAGCCTAGACAGCATATTCAAAAGCAGAGACATTACTTTGCCAACAATGGTCCGTCTAGTCAAGGCTATGGTTTTTCCAGTTTTCATGTATGGCTGTAAGAGTTGGACTACAAAGAAAGCTGAGTGCTGAAGAATTGATGCTTTTGAACTGTGGTGCTGGGGAAGACTCTTGAGAGTCCCTTGGACTGCAAGGAGATCCAACCAGTCCATCCTAAATGAGTTTAGTCCTGAGTGTTCACTGGAAGGAGTGATGCTGAAGCTGAAACTCCAATACTTTGGTCACCTGATGTGAAGACCTGACTCACTTGAAAAGACCCTTATGCTGGGAAAGATTGAGGGCAGGAGGAGAAGGGGACGACAGAGGATAAGTTGGTTGGAGGGCATCACTGACTCAATGGATATGGGTTTGGGTAGGCTCTGGGAGTGGTGATGGACTGGGAGGCCTGGAATGCTGTGGTTCATGGGGTCGCAAAGAGTTGGACACGACTGAGCAACTGAACTGAGCTGATACCTATTGTCCTGGGCCCAGGTGGAAATTTCATAAACATATCTTATTAGTCACAAATTAAATATGAATGGAAGTTACAAATTATTTATGTCTATCGCCAAATGCTGAGTCAGGGGATAACGTGGTTTCTGATTTCTGACCCTTCATCTTTTTAATCACTGTAATTGAAAGTACCTGATCTTCCTCAAGTTATAGGATTTACAATTGATCTCCATAAAATAAAATGAGATTGCTATGGTATTACTGAGTTTAACTCTATCTTCTTAAATTCTATATCTACACGAGAAGAAAAAATCATATGACCTAACTTGTTTCCATGGTCACAAAAGATTTCCTAATTTCTTTGCCTAAAAATATCTTCAAGTCACATCTTTTTTTTTTTTTTTTCCTATGTTGGAAAAGTTTTATTGTGTTATGATACTTATATTTTTTTGACTTTGGTAGGCAGAATTCTAAGGTGACTGAAATTTCCTGCCCCTTTGTGTAATCATCTTTTCTTGAGTTTGTACAGAATGCCAAATCACTTTGGTCATTAATTTGGTCCTATGGAATTTAACAGATGTAACTAAGGTCCCTAGTCAGTTGACTTTCCATTAATCCAGAGGAAGATTATTCTGGGTAACCTGGTCTACTGAAATCAGCCCTGAGGAGTGATGAGAGGGATCTGAAATGAGATTCCCTGCTGGCCTCATAAGAGCAAACTGCCATATTGTGGAGAAGGCTACGTAGCTAGGACCTGAGAATGTCCCCTATTTGATGTCCCACAAGAAAACAGAGACCTCAGCCTTATAACCACAAGGAACTAAATTCTACATAATAACTAATGAACTTGGACATTGACCCTGAGCTCCAGACAAAAATATAGCTGGACTGACACCTTGAAAAGAGAGCCCTGAAAAGAGACCTTCACAAGAGAACCCAGTTTACAACATGCCTGGACTTTTGATCCACAGAAAAATATGAGATAATAAAGGGGTGTTGTTTTAAACCACTCCTTTGGGGTAACTTGTCTAAAGTTACTAGGTTTGAGGTAGCTTATTACACAGCAATGGAAAACTAATATCATATCTTTTCTCTAACAATTCCCAATTCTAAACTGTAACAGAAACTCAATGAAAGTTGGCATTTCAATGAGTTGTTATTCCTGTCAGTTCCCAATTTTATGTTCAATCTTGAACATATATTTAAATATCATAAAGGAGAGGATACAAATTCTGGGTCTATCCTGCTTAGAAGTATGTAACATCCTAGAAATTTAAAGAGGCATTAACTTCTATTGGGTCAAACTCTCACTTTACAAGGGAAATACCAAAAGATGTTAATTTATTTTGTAATCAACACTTCAAAGCATGGTATAAAAGTATTACATAAGATAAAAGATAGTGCAAGTAACCTAGTAATTAAAGCTTTTTTCAAACACATTTGAATTCTATTATGATGTACTTATCAGTGAATTATTCAGATCCATTTGTTTCATATCCTTGTACTATTTCTTTTTTCTTTCTTCCCAATTTCTGATTATATCATTGCCTATGAGCAGAAGTAAGCACTGCTAGAGAATATTATCTATGAATATCTTTTAAAATTTATTAGAATCTGTGATCAAAGATTTAGTGAAGGACAAGGATGAAGTTAATGTCTCAAAATTAAGTTGTAGTACTCTGGATAATATTGCAGTATAGAAACAAAAAAAAACAAATCATAAAATTTTTAACTTTGAAACATGGTATTGCAAGTCCTTTTTATAAAACTGCAAAATGAGAATTTTTAGCTAATGAGTGTGACTTGGCAGGACATAAATGGAAATATGTTTCATTGGCCAACATGTTCTGGAGGCATATGAGTGTCTAAATAGATGATGCTCAAAAGAGTATTTTTGGCATCAATGTGTCTCCAAACATTTTGATCAGGAATTTGATTGCCATATGTCCATATCCTCCAACTTAAATGATGAACATACTTTAGGTCTCTTGGGATATTTTTAGTTCTTGGCAGTACTGATTCTTTTACCATTAAGCATTTTGTCTTACAAAATGTGTTTTTTTCCTCACCTTCATAATTTTCCACATATATTGATCATTTCAATATAGACTGTCTGGAATTAAAACTAAGGTGATGATTTATTGAAGCTCAGTATTGAGAGAAGCAGCCATGGATAGTGTTTCCTTTTGAATAGTGCTTATGAATTCCACTGTCATGACATTTAACCATTAAAGCTTCCATATACTGATTCATCATTAGTCTTAGATGTTCATTTTTTACCTAAAATCCTAGATTACAAACATATAACCTGCATAATATGTCATTTTCATCTTTGTTTCCCTACAGAAACTTTCAAAAGGAAGGTATATGAAAATAGTTGCAAATATATTACTGAATATCATATTCAGTTAATGCTAGATATTTCTTTTGTTTCAATAGATCACATTATCTTAATAAAAATGCAAATGTCATCAAAGGTAGAAATCTGAGTTTGGGGGAAAGATAATTGGACCTGAAAATGTACTTTAGCATTAGAAATCCTCAAATAACTTAAAATGTATGAGGAAGGTAATATTTTATTAATATTTTTCCAATTGGCCTCATCATTTCCTTCTATTTCTTTTCTGATACCATGAATACATTTAACGTTTGTGTGTATGTACAGGAAATTTGGCCTTGGAGTATAGAATGAAGCAGGGCAAAGACTAATAGAGCTTTGCCAAGAGAATGCACTGGACATAGCAAACACCCTCTTCCAACAACACAAGAGAAAACTCTACACGTGGACATCATCAGATGGCCAACACTGAAATCAGATTGATTATATTCTTTGCAGCCAAAGATGGAGAAGCTCTATACAGTCAGCAAAAACAAGACAGGGAGCTGACTGTGGCTCAGACCATGAACTCCATATTGCCAAATTCAGGCTTAAATTGAAGAAAGTGGGGAAAACCACTAGACCATTCAGATATGACCTAAATCAAATCCCTTATGATTATACAGTGGAAGTGACAAATAGATTCAAGGGATTAGATCTGATAGACAGAGTGCCAGATGAACTATGGACGGAGATTTGTGACATTGTACAGGAGACAGAGATCAAGACCATCCTTAAGAAAAAGAAAAGCAAAAAAGCAAAATGCTGTCTGAGGAGGCCTTACAAATAGCTGTGAAAAGAAGAGAAGTGAAAGGCAAAGGAGAAAAGGAAAGATATACCCATTTGAATGCAGAGTTCCAAAGACTAGCAAGGAGAGATAAGAAACATTTCCTCGGTGATAAGTGCAAAGAAATAGAGGAAAATATTTGGGAATGGGAAAGAAGAATGGGAAAGACTAGAGATCTCTTCAAGAAAATTAGAGATACCAAGGGAACATTTCATGCAAAGATGGGCTCAATAAAGGACAGAAATGGTAGGGACCTAACAGAAGGAGAAGATATTAAGAAGAAGTGGCAAGAATACACAGAAGAACTGTACAAAAAGATCTTCATGACCCAGATAACCATGATGGTGTGATCACTCACCTAGAGCCAGACATCCTGGAATGTGAAGTCAAGTGGGCCTTAAGAAGCATCAATACAATCAAAGCTAGTGGAGGTGATGGAATTCCAGTTGAGCTATTTCAAATCCTGAACTGATTCAAAACTGAACTGAACTGAATAGGAAATTCTGCAATATGGATGTGAAGAATAGCCAATATTTTCAGGTGACTTTCTAGATCTGACAGTTCTAGGTATACATTGTAAGCAATTGATGGCTGCATGTTTTGTAAATTAATAGGTTTTATTTTTAAGATAAGTTTAAGGTTTATAGAAAAATTAAAGTACTTGAGGACAATGGTTACATTTTATTATAAATACTTATTTCAATTTTTAGGTCTTTTGTACCATATTTTTGTAATTTCTATCTTCTATTTCATTTTATCTTTTAAATCAGAATTTTTGACTTGCCTTTTTTTAAAGTTCACTCTTTGAATATAGGAGTTTGTAATGTGAATATCTTTTTAAGGAACCCTAAGTATTATGAATTAAATAGCATCAAATTGAAATATAATTGACTGATTTATATCATAGGCAAAGTTGGCATGCCTCCTAGGCAGTGATAGAAAGGAGGACTCAATCAGGAATTCAAGTGCCATAATTTAAAATAAAGGTTTTTATATTTAATACCTCACCTGCTGAGAAGGGGGAATTTCTCTTCTTGCATTAGATAATAGCTTGAGGCCTCAATTTCATATCTGATGGTTTCTGGGCCCATTTAAGTTATATATCAAGTTAAATAGTGCCCTAGCTGGCAGACATTTATGAGCAGAATTTGAATGATTTTAATCTTTCATTTTAATAAAGAAGATAGTATAACTTAATGGTTTCTGTGTATTCAAAGGACTTAATAGCACTTAGAAGACAACAAGAATGATTGACTGAAAGAGAGAAGGATTATTTGTCTGGTCACAACATGTGTACCACATCCTGATGATGGTGAACAAAATGACCTCGTTTCTCCCTGTGGCAAATTGCCAAGCTTGGCATCTGTGGAAATTGTCACACACCTGAATCCCTGAGACTGTCTTCTGAAACTTCCATCTCTCCACAGGACTTCCTCCCCCTAAGTCAAGTGCTGAGGGTGCAGCAAGAAAGAAACAGTAATGTTTGGAAAGTGGTCCTACTGCATAGACATCACTCACCATGAAAATAGAATTTGGAAGACAGAATAACCCTATTACTAAAGTGAAGACAATGCACTTGTGACAGGTATCTGTTTATACTCGAAGATGCATATAGAAATCTAGAATTTATACTGCTTTGGTAAGTATTGCTCAGATTCCAGCCAAGTTGTGAGTGCACAAGAGGTTAATCAAGCATACTGTTCTCTCAATAAGTGTCTGCAGATTATACCGTATAGACATCCATCCTATGATTTATCAATCTCTTATCAATCATCTATTAATATTTACCTAAATCTATTTTCCTTAGTACTATTTCCTATAAAACCTGTCTTTCAGTGTTTCTCCTTTTGTCACTACTAGCTACCAGTTTATCTTTAAAGATTTCTAAATGTTTCACAGCATAGGCCTAAAAGAAATGCCACTTCTTCCAAAACAGGCTTACCATTTTCTCAAATCTGATTTCATTTCCATACTTCTCTATGGTGCCTCCATTTTATCACATACTATACTATCTGTCTAGTGTTTTTGCCTAATTTCCTGACTCTAAATAGATGGTAAAATTCTTTATATTAGAGACTGTTTATCATTCATTTTTGTATCCTTCACTTTTCCTCACCTGGTGCCTTGTGAATAGTGAATAGGTAAAATAAATATGTACTGTATTAGTGATAAAGAGTATCATTTACATTATAATGCTAAATTTCTTTAGAATATTGCAGAAGGGAATGGCAACCTACCCCAGTATTCTTGCCTGGAGAATCCATGGACAGAGGAGCCTGGCGCTCACAGGTGGGATTCAAACATGGCTTAGCAACTAATCCACCACCACCACCATTTTACGATATAAATATTTTGATGCATCAATTATAATTCATTGTTATGAATAAGACTAATAATCATGATTTCATACTACATGTCAGGCACTGTGCAGCATACTTTATACACCTTTTCATATTGGTTTCTGACTTTGGAGATTCAAAGGCATAAGGAAGCTAAGTGTTATGGAGGTTAAGAGACTTGTCCCGATTCAGGGAGTGATACAGCTAAAACTTAATTTCTGAGTTTTAAGACTACCCATATAGGGTTTGGAACTGCTATACTTTGTTGTAACTTCTTGAGTTTGGCATGTGAGACAGTCATTGAAATGTTCATCATTCTAGCCATCTTCCATGGGGACACATGATCCAATTGAATTTTTCTACCCCACTTGATTTTAGCATGCCTGTTTGATTTCTTCTGACATAAAATATAAGTGCTGGTGCCCTTTCTTTTAGACACTTTAAGTGCTGGTTTGTGACCTGTCTTTTTCTCTTACCACTGCTGACAAGAATTTGAAAAATTCTATATGTCTGAGTCTTTGAGTGACTACTAGCATAGCCCTAATGTTTTTCTCTGTTGTGCCTATACCATGAATGAGGAAAAAAATATTGTAAGTCACTGACATATTGGAGTTTTGTATTACTTCAAATTAATCAAGTCCATCCTGATATAACAAGAAACTCTTCTTCTAGTAAAATAGCTTTCCCATGCCTTTTTTTTCGGTTACCTACTTCTTTGTGCATGGATACATGATTGGGATGTTTTATTCATTGATATGCCACAATATTTGGAAGGCCAATTCTTAGGGAGAATTGAGGGACTTGAAGACCCTTTTGCCAGAATCAGATGGGAGCTTTACAAAAAATACAGAGTCTGCCATCCACCCTAAATCTACCAGATAAAAATCTCTGAAAATGGGCCATTGAATCTGGATATTCACTGATACCTTAAAGGAGTGTAACATGCACAACTGAGAATTAATACCATGGACAGTTAAAGGCAACATTTATTTCCACAGCTAAGTCCTGAGCTGTTTTCTCCTTCAGGTATGGCAGGGTTTAATCCTGGGTGTTACCTTAATATCATTCTGGTGACATCCATAAGCATCAACAAAAAATTAACTTGCAATGCAAATTAGAAGTTTAAGAACATTTCAGCTTTCAAGATAAAATGAACAGGATGTAATGAAAAAGCATATTTAGAGAAATGAAATTGAGACTCAGAATGTAATTACTTTCAGATCATGTTCCTTGAGTGAGAATCCAAGTAATATGCTTTCATTATGGAAAATATATGGATACAAGCTACAGATAAGAAAGACATGATGAAAGAAAGAAAAGTAAGCTATAATTTGGTATGTCTTTCCAGACTTCTCTTTTACTTCTTTGGCTATAATATCTCTACCGCATGTATATAATGGCACCCATTTAGCATAAGTGACATCTTATATTATAGTACTTCTATTAAGTATTCTGTGGGATATTGTTTCCTTTTATTATTTTATAGTTTTTAACAATATTGTCATGCTTACAACAGTGAATGCTATCTAATGCATTTATAAAATATTCAGGTTTTATAATCTACTATTGCAAACCATAATATCTCAGTTTGAAGGCCCCAGGAAGATATGACTTTGAAGACAGCTCTGCCGGTAATACATGTGATCCTAATTGAGTTATTTAAAGCCTCTGAGCAGCGCTTTTCAGTCTGTATAGTCCTGGTACCACACAACCCTTAATTGTCCTCTTTAGTCCTTGCCACACCCCTCTAAGACAAGTAATTTTATCTTGTTTCATAGAGAGGGACAGAGTACTCTGGAGATGTCATGTAGTCAGTAACTAAAGTCAGTGTTTTCTACTTTGAACTCCTCCAGACTTCCACCCATAGCTTCAGCATGAGGCTGGATGTCTTGATAGTGAGTTTTTTGTTGTTTGTTTGTTTTAATAAATTCTGCCTTCAAACATGAGTAACACATCGCAGTAAAGAGTAAAAATCTCTTGTTTCTTCTTTGGATGGTATCATCAAAAGGGTACTGTCTTTGGAACAAGAAGCTCCCAGGATTAAAATTTCCCCTGTAGCACCTACTATAGCTCTGTGGCCAAGGTCAAGTCCCTTTTCCTGCACAAAGGATCATAACGCTTTTTAAAATTTTCATTTAAAGTTTACAGAAAATGAATCCTGAGTGCCTAGAGCAGTACTTGATACACAGTAAATATGCAATGAATATTTCAGTTCTGTTCAATGTTACTGAAGCTGTAAGTACTGCACTTCACTAAGCTATATGCTTTAAAAGCATATTCTTTAAATATAGGGTATATTTGTATAAATACAAATATTACTTTACTTCTATTAGATGACATTGTTTTCAACTTACTTTATCATTTTTATAGACTATTCCAGCCATATTTAACAAGAGTCTGAGGACTTTCAGTTCAGTTCACTTCAGTCGCTCAGTCATATCCGACTCTGCGACCCCATGAATCGCAGCATGCCAGGCCTCCCTGTCCATCATCAACTCCCACAGTTTACTCAAACTCATGTCCCTCAAGTCGATGATGCCATCCAGCCATCTCATCCTCTGTCATCCCCTTCTCCTCCTGCCCCCAATCCCTCCCAGCATCAGGGTCTTTTCCAATGAGTCAGCTCTTCGCATGAGGTGGCCAAAGTACTGGAGTTTCAGCTTCAGCATCAGTTCTTCCAATGAACATTCAGGACTGACCTCCTTTAGGATGGACTGGTTGGATCTCCTTGCAGTCCAAGGGACTCTCAAGAGTCTTCTCCAACACCACAGTTCAAAAGCATCAATTTTTCAGCGCTCAGCTTTCTTCACAGTCCCACTCTCACATCCATACATGACCACTGGAAAAACCATAGCCTTGGCTAGATGGACCTTTGTTGGCAAGGTAATGTCTCTGTTTTTTACTATGCTATCTAGGTTGGTCATAACTTTCTTTCCAAGGAGTAAGCGTCTTTTAATTTCATGGCTGCAATCACCATCTGCAGTGATTTTGGAACCCAAAAAAAATAAAGTCTGACACTGTTTCCTCTGTTTCCCCATCTATTTCCCATGAAGTGATGGGACCAGACTGAGGACTTTACCCAGCATTTATGAGTAGGTCTCCTTTGCTTACTACTTCATTGTACAAAGTTCAGATCACACCTAGGGACTCTTAAATATTGGATTTGTTATGAATCACTAAAGGTAGTTATGCATGTGCAAAATAATTACAGATGCAAGGGCAATAGGTCTAAGTGGGCTCTAGGTTTAGGCTTTTCACATAAGACACTAATATCTATAAAATAATACAAAACTTTCCTCTATGCACAATAAAGATCAAAGAATAAGCATCAGTCTTCTCAGAATGTAGCTAGGTTGAAATATGGAAGATTGGCTTGATTATAAATAAGGAGCATACTCTTTGCATTAAGTAGTGTATAGCTAAGTGAGCTGGATTCATTTGACTTTCCAGACAGCCAGAGTTGGATTCAGAAGCAGCCAAATTGCCTTGGGGACCTTCCTCTGGCATTTTGCCCAATGGTGCTCTTCGTGGGAGGGGCAGCTTCACACACAGTGCTTAAGAGCATCTGGGTTGTTGTTGTTCTGAATGCTACTGCTGACAGATTTACCATCTGCCTTTGAGAAAGACAACAGTCTGGGGGAACTTTGATACTAAGCATTCACATGATAGCCTTTGACAGTCAAAAGCCCTCATTAAATAAGAGACCAAAATGTATCCCATCTAAACTAAACAATAAAACACCAACTTTATTTTGGTTTTCATTCTTTACAAATGTAACATGGAAATCCATTGATGGCAGTGCATTTTTTTTGCGGCTATGCTAATTGTCTCACATTTTCATGTTTAATTTACACAGTCATAAATGTATGTGGGTCAAAATGTTATCTTTGTTTTGAAAATAAGGAAATTAATACTTAAAGAATAAAATTTGTGTTCAAGCTTACTTTAGGGAGTGTCAGAGCAGGAATGTGAATCCTGGTAGTCAGATTCAGTTTACCATAAGCTTCACCTCTGCATATACTTCATTTTTAACCATTTGCTCCTGGAAGTTGATATTCTGGGTTGCCTTAGCATAGGGTGATTATTTAATCAATGAGGCAGGTACAAAAGTTTGCTCAAACGCATGTCGAATTGAGTTGGTGATGCTATCTAGTCATCTCATCCTCTGTCGCCCTCTTCTCCTCCTGCCCTCAATCTTTCCCAGCATCAGAGGCTTTTCCTATGAGTTTGCTCTTCGCAATAGGAGACCCAACTATTGGAGCTTTCGCTTCAGTATTTCTGTTAAATTATACAGTCAGGGCAGATTACTCAGAATGTGGTTATCTTGAGATGAGGGTTACATTTGATCTTTTCTTGTCTCATTAGCTTCTCCAGAGGAAATGTTATTCAAGGAGATACTATATCCCTAATCCTTAAAGATGCATGTCAAAGGCCAGACAAGGAACTGTGGACAAAAGTGCACTTCACCTTTAAAACAACCAGAGTACTTGTCACGGTGACCTGAAAGTACTTAAAAAAGTAAAACCTGGGGATTCCCTGGTGGTCCGGTGATTAGGACTCAGTGTTCTCACTACCATGGGCCAGGCCCAGGTTCTATCCCTGGTTGAAGAAATAAGATTCTGCGAGCTGTTAGGCGTGACCAGAAAGAAATAAAAGCCCTATGTAATTTTAAGTTGTTTCATATCTGAGAGATGGCACATTTGGTTTGCCTAATGTTTATTAACACATGTAATTTATAGAATTGGTTTTTATTGTCATTATGTCTTACTTTCATAGAGGATTAATAAAATATGTGCTCTTAGCAAGTGAGATATCATAGGCATGTATAATCATATTTGCACACAACTACAATTATACACACTGCTTCTTTACTTAAACATTCTTGGCCTGCTCTTTAAACACTCAAAAGCTGACAGCCTCAATGCCATTAATAAGATATCTATGTTAACTCTAAATGGTAATTTAATTTAAAGTCCCCAAACAGAAAAGCATGGATACATTTAAAGTTGAATTGCATCTTTTAAAATAGCTCTCTGTGGACATTCCCTTCTGTTCCTTAAAAGGCAGGCACATTCCAGCTGTAAGCACTTGCAGTTGGAATGCATGTCATGACCGAGAGTTGCCCTGCTTTCATTTCCCTTGGGCAAACCCACCAACCTGGTTGCAGACTGTCAGTAGGAAGATAGGTAGAATGATTTATAACCAGCCTGTGACTGTTTATACTAAAGTGCATATAGCCAAATCACACTGGAGGGGAAAATGGAGTGAAAGATATTGATTCATATTTTTTTAGCACCAGCTCTAAACCCCATAAGCACAATCAATATTGAGTCTATTAACTCAAAATATGTAGTACACTAATGAATAGTAGGGAAAAAGTTGACAGCAGGAAAGTAATCTTAAATGTAGTAGGAATGCAACATATTGGGTTGGCCAAAAATTTTGTTTGGGATTTTCTGTAAGATGTTATGGAAAAACCTGAACAATCGTTTTGGCCAACTCAGTATGAAGATGACATGATGTGCATGAGTCTGAAACTCATAATTTATATGAAACTCATACTGAAACTTAGTATCAATGAAATATACTTCCCAATTATATGTGAAGACTCTAGATCCTTTTCTGATATCAGGCAAAGAAACAACTTATTTGTTGGATATACAAATTTCCAATAAATCAAGTCAGAGTTAAAGGAAACAAGAAAATGTATGGATCAATTAAATCTAAGGTAAGGCATATTCATTTTCATTAATCCAAAAGAATGTAGTATAGTGGTAAGAACTGTGTCATGGGAGTCCAGTTTCACCATTGTGGGAAGAATTCTGGGATTTGAAGACCAATACACATGAGGACAAACCTTGATTTGGCTACTTCTAAATGTGCATCTCTAGGTAAGTTGCTTAACTTTTCTTGGCCTCTGATTTTGTCGTTGCAAAATGGGATAAAAGCATCAGTTTCATAATTTGCTTGTGAGATTTAGGTAAGAGGAAATGCAGCGGTTGCCACAGTGAAAGCAGTAAATTAATTGGTGCTAGTTGCTGTCTTTGCTGCATATTTCATTGCCTACTCAAAATGTTTTAGCTTGATGTTCAAAGCCTTTGCTAATCTGCTTTTACCCATCCCTCCAGCTTGATGTCCTATAATACCCCTTTCAAAAGTGGTACTTTCACTAAATTTGTTGATAAATAATCCTTGACTTTCCTACCTTTGTATAATTCCTACTAATTTACATTAACAATGAAAAGGTACTTAAATCTTTGTCAAGTTAAAACCAGTCTTTCTGTAAGTCAGATGACCAATAACCATTTCTGAGTTGTTTAAAGGATACTACTTAACAGTCAGTTTCTGGTGGTCAGAATGACTTTGTTTCTCAGGGGTTTTTCCTCCTTTATGAAAATAACAATTCTACAGAATTTTGTAAACTGGATCTTCAACATAATTTTAAGAGCATAATAAAATAAAGATTTTTCTCTTGTTCACACAATATTCCAGTGTCCTTTCCGGAAGGGATAGGAACATATTTATGCAGCATGCATATCAGGCTTCTATGTAAGTTTTCCCTCGTGTGTGTGTGTGTGTGTGTGTGTGTGTGTGTGTGTGTGTGTGTGCACCCACTCAGTCATGTCTGACTCTTTGCAGCCTAATGGGCTATAACCCTCCAGGCTCCTCTGTCCATGGGATTCTCCAGGCAAGAACACTGGAATGGGTAGCCATGCCTCCTCCAGGGGATCTTCCCAACCCAGGGATCTAACACAATCTCTTGTGTCTCCCACACTGGCAAGCGGTTTCTTTACCGCTAGCACTACCTGGGAAGCCCCTAAGGCTTCCCTTACTGAAGGAAATTAAAACAAAAAACAAAACAAAAAATTGTGCCTTAAAAGAAGTTTCATAACATGGTCCAGAAGTTCATATTAACAAACTAATTAGACAGGTTCAAACCTTATGAATTTTTGACCCTATATTAAAATTATTTAGATCAATGTTCCCAAGCACAAGTGTTTCCAAAGGTAAAAATAATATAATGAAGGTCAGTAGACCAGTGTGTATAGCATGGAGTATCAGCAACAAAGGCATACTGAAGAAAGCAGGCACCATCTACACGTACAGCTCTGTGTCTCAAAATCTCTGCGACTTCACCTCTGTATCTGTCTGTCTGTCTAGCCATCCATCCATATAATTGTTCACACCAATTCAAACTTTATCTATGGGACAAATTCTTCCAGAATTCAGCCAATTTGTGACCCTTGTGCTAGTACAGATAAAGAAGCTACACTACAACAAACATACATATGCACACTCATAAATCTTGTAATTATTGAAGTTTAAAGGGAAAATATTTTGCCTTAAGATGACATGAAACATATTAAATCTGAATTGGAAATCATGTCATTTCCCATACTCTCCTCTTCCTGTCTTCTTCCTTTTTCCTGTTCTTCATTGTATATGTATACATATTCCATGATCTTATGTTTTTCTTCCATATCCATATGTTGGGATCTGGCTTCATGCAGAGAGGCATATCCCATTTCTAGGCCAGAGTGGAAAGAGGGAATTAGGAGCAGCCTCACTAAGGGAAAGAGATTCTCTGGATGTCAAGCAGTGTAGGTGTCCTGTCAGGGGAGTTTGTCCTCCTTTGGGAGTAGTTAACAGAAGCTTCCTATGAGACTAGCCAGTGGCGATGCTTTCTGATCATTGCCCTAACTGCTTCAGCTTGGCCAAGCCACTTCAAACATTGCTGAGACAGAATTATTTCATTAAAATAGCATGTTAAATTATACTATATACATGTATATATACATATGTATATACATATATACATACATATTTGAATTATTTGTATAATATATCAGTCTATTGTTTAACTTTTATACATTTGGCTTTCAGCCAGTTTCAGGGATATGTTGGGTATAAAGTAGAGGATTTCTTAAACCTAACAGACTTTTGCTCTCCTTTATGAACGTGTGCATGCTAAGTCACTTCAGTCATGTACAACTCTTTGCGACCCTATAAACTGTAGCCCACCAGGCTCCTCTGTCCATGGGATTCTCCAAGCAAGAATACTGGTGTGGGCTGCCATTGCCTTTTCCAGGAGATCTTCCCGACTCAGTGATAGAACCTACATCTCTTATGTCTCCTACATTGGTAGGCGGGTTCTTTACCACTACGGCCACCTGGAAAGCCCTTTCTCTCCAACTCCGGCAGTCAAATCTTGTATGTGACTTCAAGGCCAACACATTTGTCATTTGACTCCACAGATTTTTTTTGTTTGTTTCCCTGTCAAATCACTGCAAAAAATTTCTGGCTCTTCTTGTAAAGCACTACTGTTTTGTTGTTGTTGTTTTACCTTTTGTGGCAGTTATTTGATAGTTTATATAATAGTTACTTGGAATTATATCTCATCTCTATTCTAATGCCATGTTTTCATATTCCTTAGACATCTTTCTCCCCCATCCCAGGTGTTTTGTGCTGTTTTGGCTGTTGCAGTACTTTTAGAAATTGATGACTAGCCAAATTAGATTATCTACAGGATTCTTTTTTTTTTTTTTTTTTATAATTTGTCAAATAATCTTTACTGTATTTTTTTTTTTAATTTTTTTATTAGTTGGAGGCTAATTGCTTCACAACATTTCAGTGGGTTTTGTCATACATTGATATGAATCAGCCATAGATTTACACTTATTCCCCATCCCGATCCCCCCTCCCATCTCCCTCTCCACCCGATTCCTCTGGGTCTTCCCAGTGCACCAGGCTGGAGCACTTGTCTCGTGCATCCCACCTGGGCTGGTGATCTGTTTCACATAGATAGTATACATGCTGTTCTTTTGAAACATCCCACCCTCACCTTCTCCCACAGAGTTCAAAAGTCTGTTCTGTATTTCTGTGTCTCTTTTTCTGTTTTGCATATAGGGTTATCGTTACCATCTTTCTAAATTCCATATATATGTGTTAGTATGCTGTAATGTTCTTTATCTTCTGGCTTACTTCACTCTGTATAAGGGGCTCCAGTTTCATCCATCTCATTAGGACTAGTTCAAATGAATTCTTTTTGACGGCTGAGTAAAATTCCAATGGTGTAAGTTATGTAACCACAGTTCCTTTCCATTCATCTGCTGTGGGGCATCTAGGTTCTTCGCATGTCCTGCTATTATAACGTGCTGGATGAAACATTGGAGTGACATGGTGTCTTTCAGATCCTGGTTTCCTCAGTGTGGTATGCCCAGAAGTGGGATTGCTGGGTCATATGGCAGTTCTATTTCCAGTTTTTTAAGAAATCTCCACACTGTTTTCCATAGCGGCTGTACTAGTTTGCATTCCCACCAACAGTGTTAAGAGGGTTCCCTTTTCTCCACACCCTCTCCAGCATTTATTGCTTGTAGACTTTTGGATAGCAGCCATCCTGACTGGCGTGTAATGGTACCTCATTGTGGTTTTGATTTGCATTTCTCTAATAATGAGTGATGTTGAGCATCTTTTCATGTGTTTGTTAGCCATCTGTATGTCTTCTTTGGAGAAATGTCTGTTTAGTTCTTTGGCCCATTATTTGATTGGGTCATTTATTTTTCTGGAATTGAGCTGCAGGAAGTTGCTGGGCTTGTATATTTTTGAGGTTAATTCTTTGTCTGTTGCTTCGTTTGCTATTATTTTTTCCCATTCTGAGGGCTGTCTTTTCACCTTGCTTATAGTTTCCTTTGTTGTGCAAAAGCTTTTAAGTTTCATTAGGTCCCATTTGTTTATTTTTGCTTTTATTTCCAATATTCTGGGAGGTGGGTCATAGAGGATCTTGCTGTGATTTATGTCGGAGAGTGTTTTGCCTATGTTCTCCTCTAGGATTTTTATAGTTTCTGGTCTTACATTTAGATCTTTAATCCATTTTGAGTTTATTTTTGTGTATGGTGTTAGAAAGTGTTCTAGTTTCATTCTTTTACAAGTGGTTGACCAGTTTTCCCAGCACCACTTGTTAAAGAGGTTGTCTTTTTTTTCATTGTATATCCTTGCCTCCTTTGTCAAAGATAAGCGTGTCCATAGGTTGCAGTGGATTTATCCTCTGGGCTTTCTATCTGTCCATTTGGTCTATATTTTCGTCTTTGTGCGCCAGTACACATCTGCTGGATGACTTTGGCTTTGTAGTAGAGTCTGAAGTCAGGCAGGTTAATTCCTCCAGTTCCATTCTTCTTTTTCAAGATTACTTTGGCTATTCGAGGTTTTTTGTTTTTCCGTACAAATTGTGAAATTCTTTGGTCTAGTTCTGTGAAAAATACCGTTGGTAGCTTGATAGCGATTGCATTGAATCTATAGATTGCTTTGGGTAGAATAGCCATTTGACAATATTGATTCTTCCAATCCATGAACACGGTATGTTTCTCCATCTGTTTGTGTCCTCTTTGATTTCAAAAGCTTTACAGACAAGCAAAAGCTGAGAGAATTCAGCACCACCAAACCAGCTCTTCAACAAATGCTAAAGGATCTTCTCTAAACAGGAAATGCAGAAAGGTTGTATAAACGTGAACCCAAAACAACAAAGTAAATGGCAACGGGACCACACCTATCAATAATTACCTTAAATGTAAATGGGTTGAATGCCCCAACCAAAAGACAAAGATTGGCTGAATGGATACAAAAACAAGACCCCCATATATGCTGTCTACAAGAGACCCACCTCAAAACAAGAGACACATACAGACTAAAAGTGAAGGGCTGGAAAAAAATATTTCATGCAAATGGAGACCAAAAGAAAGCAGGAGTCGCAATACTCATATCAGATAAAATAGACTTTCAAATAAAAGCTGTGAAAAGAGACAAAGAAGGACACTACATAATGATCAAGGATCAATCCAAGAAGAAGATATAACAATTATAAATATATATGCACCCAACATAGGAGCACCGCAATATGTACGGCAAACACTAACGAGTATGAAAGAGGAAATTAATAGTAACACAATAATAGTGGGAGACTTTAATACCCCACTCACAACTATGGATAGATCAACTAAACAGAAAATTAACAAGGAAACACAAACTTTAAATGACACAATGGACCAGCTAGACCTAATTGATATCTATAGGACATTTCACCCCAAAACAAGCAACTTCACCTTTTTCTCAAGTGCACACGGAACCTTCTCCAGAATAGATCACATCCTGGGCCATAAATCTGGTCTTGGAAAATTCAAAAAAATTGAAATCATTCCAGTCATCTTTTCTGACCACAGTGCAGTAAGATTAGATCTCAATTACAGGAAAAAAATTGTTAAAAATTCAAACACATGGAGGCTAAATAACACGCTTCTGAATAACCAACAAATCATAGAAGAAATCAAAAAAGAAATCAAAATATGTATAGAAATACAGGATTCTTTTTAACAATAGTATAACTGATAAGTAAGTAAGTGTTAGTCGCTCAATCGTGTCCAACTCTGAGACCCCATAGACTGCAGCCCACCAGGCTCCTCTGTCCATGAGACTTTTCCAGGCAAGGATACTGGAGGGGGTTGCCATTTCCTTCGCCAGAGGATCTTCCCAACCCAGGGATCAAACCCGTGTCTCCTGCACTGCAGGCAGATTCTTTACTGACTGAGCTACAAGGGAAGCCCCTGTATAACTGATAATGCTGCTGCTGCTGCTAAGTCACTTCAGTCGTGTCCGACTCTGTGCGACCCCATAGACGGCAGCCCACCAGCCTCCCCCGTCCCTGGGATTCTCCAGGCAAGAAGACTGGAGTGGGTTGCCATTTCCTTCTCCGGTGCATGAAAGTGAAAAGTGAAAGTGAAGCCCCTCAGTTGTGTCCGACTCTTAGCGACCCCATGGACTGCAGCCTACCAGGCTCCTCCATCCTTGGGATTTTCCAGGCAAGAGTACTGGAGTGGGGTGCCATTGCCTTCTCCAGGATAACTGATAAGTTCTCGTCAATATTAAGAATCAATTAATGCATTTTGAGTCAAATAAGAAGTTAACAAAAGTAAATGAAGATGTCATCTCATCCATTCATGGCCTCTTTAACTTTAGACCGCTAGGTATTCTAGCATTGGGCACATTTCCTAATACGTATATTTTTTCCTCAGTAATCCATAGTTGTCTTCTTTGGGGACTGTTAACATTCCGTTCAAATTTTCAAGCATGCTTTATCTGCTATTTACTCTTTAGCACACACTCTGACACAGAAATTATAGGAAAATATTTCTTCTATATTTATCCCAGTTCAAAACATAACCTGAATTGCTGAGTTCTTCTCTCTGTCTCCTTTTGTCTATGTATATGTATAATATGTATAATACAAAAAAAAAAAAATATGTATAATACATTCAAACCTTGATGTCACCTTCACTGTCTTACAATTTATTGCTACATATTGGCTTAACTGCTGAAGCCATTAAGTGAGATGTGCATGCATTTGAGGAGAAAATATGGTTACTAATCTCAAAAGATAGTCTCCAACCTCTTTTATAAAATTCAAAATTTTAGCAAGGTTAGTACTACATCAATTCCAGAAAAAGAATTACAATTTTAAGGACAGGGTTGTAATTATGATTTCTTAAGTAATACTAATGTAAATTCAATTGTGTATTTTCCACATCTGGGGACTGGCATTAAAAATAATGCTTCTTTTTGACAAAAGGTGTCAATAATGAAATAAAAAAATAAAGTGAACCAATTTAATCTTCCCTGTAGGAAGTAAATTAAAGCTTTATCTCATTTCTTTCTCTGAAAATTAATAGATTTGAAAAGCAGGACTTGTAAAAAGCCTCACTTGTATTATTAATACGAGCACTTAAAATTGAAAATAAGAAAGTACTTTATGAAAATATTGATGTGGTAATGACTTTGCAATTATGGAGTGAAATAGAAAATATCTTCTTATAGCTACTATTCCATTTTTCATCGTTGCATCACATTTAAAAAAAATTCCTAGAGCACTCCAAAAATGCACAAAGCAAAATGATATTTAAGAGATGGAGAAGGAAATTAAAGAAAATAAAAAGTGCATCTGCTGCGTGATTGGAAACATTCATGACTGTTGTTAATAATGGAAAGAAAATTGAAAGGTTGTAAGTAAGCTTTTTATTGAGGATGTGGTGAGTCATATCATACTTTTGTTACATTATTTTAGCCAGTCTTCACAATAAACTGCTAAAGTGAGCACTGTCCAGCTTTAGAGAGAAGAAAAATGGTGGCCAGGAGATATCATGTGTACAAGTTAACACATGTAGTAAGTTGCAGGCCCAGGAATTACACCGTGACTCTTCTTTTCTCACTATTTTTAATAAATTAGTTTTTCTGAATACCAAAGCACATAAAGGTAGTGCTGAATTGTTAGGGGTCAGTGAACATCAAAGAATAATCCATCCCAATAATATGATATCTGAAGAACAATTTTGCAAGATTAAAATATAAGGCAATGAGGGTGATACTTTGCTACTTTCAAATATCTTTATTTTTCTGGTTCAATGAATGAAGAAGAATATAAAGGTAAATATGATAGGTTTTTAATTTTTTTTGATATTTATTTATTTGGCTGCTCCAGACCTTAGTTTCCAGCATGCAGGATCTTTTCATTATGGCATGCAAACTCTTAGAGGCATATGGGATCTACTTCCCTGACCAGGGATAGAACTCAGGCCTCCTGCATTGGGAACATGGAGTCTTAACTACTGGACCATGAGGGAAGTCCTTAAAAATATTTTTTGAAGTATTTAAAGTAAGGATTATTATTTTCTTCACCCATCTCCTAAACTGCTTTAAAAGCTTTTCTCAGGTAAATACTTTTATTTCTATTTGTCAATGTAATCAAAATATGGCTGCAGATAAGTGGAGAGTATTGATGATAGAACAGAATCTTTCAGGAACATTCCTCTATGGTACATTTTTGTTTATCACAAAATCAAATTTTTAAATAAAAAATTTACAATATTTTGGTGAGTCATCACTGTATAAAAATATTCACTCATCACTCTTATTTTTATGTTCCTTTAATATTTAAAAAAAAATCTAATCTTACTTATAATACTTTTTAAAATAAAACAGCTTATCTCACAATTATTCCATTAAGCTACCCCTACAGGAAGGAAAATACTTTTTAACTGATGAATTAAAATATTTAACAGGCACCAGAAATGCACTATTCTAGAGTCTGGGGATATCCACAGATTGAAAGAGCAAGAAATCATATGTTCATGGTATAGGCATTGTAGTGAGAAATAAGTAATAAAGATGAAATACTGGACAAAAATAAATTGATACCATTCATTTAATAAAGAATGCTGTGATTCAAAATTTAATTGAGTAAGGGCAAAGGGAATGATGGGGGTTGTTAGTAGTTATTATTTTAGTTTAAGAAATCTGTAGACCTTCACTGAGGAGAAACCATGTTTTTGAGGCCTGAGTGATATGGAGCATGTATGTATCTGGGGAAATACTAACACACTGAAGGCAGGTGACATATAAAGGTGATGAGAGCAAATTATTCTCTCAAAGAACTGAATGTATACAAGTGTGGACAGACAATCATAAAAATCTCCATAAGACATTGTAAGTCAAGTATACGCCAATAAAAATTAATTTTAAAAATCTTCATAAGAAAAATAATGCAATGCAAGCATAAAAATAATGAGATAAAAATTACTTGTATAGTGTGTAGAAGAAATTGGCTCTCGTGTTCTGATACTGAACGCCAATAGAGTAAAAGTACTATCACCTCTACTGAGCTTTGTTAATATAGGAAATGTTGTTCACTTTATGTGTTACCTCATTTAATAATAACACAAATGGGAGGCCTCGAGTACATTGAATTATTCTACATCCACAGCTCCCTTACAAAGTATTATTATTTCCATTTTACGGTTTAGGATCAGATAGCAAAGTAACTTGCCAGTTATCAAAGAGGTAATAGTACTTGCCCCAAATTACACAGCAAGTATTGAAAATACAATTCAAGCCCAAGTCTATTAGATTCCCCCCCTCTGTTTCATCACTATGACATGTTATCTTAGTTCAACTAGAAAGAGTCAGAATGTAAAATGTAGAAGATCCTTTGATGCCAGTTTAAGGGATTTGTTTTTATCTGGAAAGCAATGCGGAAACCTGAAGCAGAAATTCCTCCCTTTCTCTGCAACCTCACTGTAGCTCACTCTCTTTTTCTGTGTGCGCTTCAAAGTTTTCAAGCCCCTTTGAGTCTCTGGGTCTTTTCTAATTCTATTATTCCTATATTTATTTGCTATACATTCTTCAAATCTCAGCTCTAATATAATTTCTTTCGTAAATTCTTCCCTGACCATGAAGTCTTCTGTAAGCTACCATATTTTATTTTTTATAGTAATTAAACACATATGTGGAATGAATGAACTAATAATGAATGAAGTACATGAGTGAAAAGTTGAATATAAAGTAGACATGGTTCTAAAAGAAAATATCTCAAGAGTAAAGAGACAAAGAAATAGTTTTCATGAAAACTGAAAGGTTTGACTGCAGAGGTAGAAGAGGGAATTGAAAGGAAAGGATAAGTAAGAAGGATGTCAAAAGAGATGCTATACCAAGATTTAAAAACCTAGGAAAATGGGAAAATATGAGACTTGTGGTCATAAAGGGAGATAATTTTAAAGGATTACTATTTGGACAATGAAGAAAACAATTTCAGTTTAAGACACTTTGAATTTGAGGTATTAGAAATGTTGAATTCAAGGAATTTGAATACACAAATTGTACTGTTCAGTAAAGAATTGGAATTAATGAGACAAAATACTTCAAAACACTTTTTAATTTCCCAGACTATAAGGCATTCAAATCAAATAATTTTAAACAACATATTCTTGAGTGTGTGTATCTGATTCAGGGACTTGTCCTTGAGTAACTTGGTGATAAAGTAAATCTCTAATCAGAAGTGTTTATAAATGAATTCTAGATAATTGTTATAGCCGGGCAGAATCTTTATTTGGCTAGTAATACCATGCATTACATTATTTATCAGTAGTTTATATGCGTGTAAAAATAATCCATTTTTCTGTTGTTGGGTATTAAATGTTCAGATTTGAAGCAAATAAATGGCAATGTTAAAAATATTTCAGTCAATGAGTATATGGTAAGATTCTTTAGTGTGTGTCTAGCAATGTGTTGCTTGCCTTTCATAAGCATAGTCCATGGTGTTCATTAGTGAACCAAAACACAGTCCCAAGATATTTGTCCAATCTTTTTGAGTAAAGATTGTGTTTGCTGATGACAAAAATGTTGCTAACTGGTGAATCAGAAAGCATAAAGAATTTTTTCAAAATTACACTGGTGAGGAAATGTTAACCTAGATTTCCTGAACCTATTTCTCATTTTCCACAGACTATCTTTGAAATCCTAAAATTCCCTAAAGGCAGAAGTGAGAATATGCATATTGCATATTATCAGATCCATTGCTCTGATAAGCTATCTATCTTATTCCTTCTTTTTCTCAGACAGACCAAGATTGTCTTAATATCACTTTATTAACCTCCATCTTCTCATGTCTTTATCATATGCTATATTTATGATCAGAAGATCTTATCTTAGGTATGTATTACTAATATCTTCTAAGGAAATTTTAAACATGAATCTTGATAGATCAAGCTCCTTCTAGATTTTCCCCCAGATACATTGCTAGGATAATGGAAAAGCAGTGGTATTATGGGGGATATTATGGTAGGTATTACATTGCTATCAGAACTTACACACACACACTGTAGCATAAATCCTGACAGTCTTTTTTTTTTTTTCTCTATTCTTTCTTTGTAATGCAAGTGCCTGCCTTAAGCTTTGATTGCAGACACATCTGTTCAGAGGCAGCTGCTTCAAAGGTTAAACATCTCACCAGCTACAGGACTAGATAAAGAGCCATGTCAGCTTCCCAAACTGAGCCTCTTTTGTTTTAGAGATCTTGGTTGATTTTAATAACAGACCATATGGGCTACTTGTTTTTGGTTCTCTTTCTATACAGTATATTCTGCTGTTTTAAATTCATCAATAGCGAGTGAATACACAAAACCCTAGACCACTAGCTTCGACTCCATTGAAAGCAGAAATCTAGGTCCCCATGCCCTTTCTTTCTCTCCACCCTTGACCTTGTAGTATGGCCCCCGGTGTGCTGTGTAATTTCCAGGTCTTGTCAGTAATAAATCTCAATTTTTTCTTTCAGTTTCCTGATGCATTTTACTGAAGGCCATCTCACAATCATAATAGGAGCCACAGAAGCTGGTCCAACCACAACAGTACTTATTGATAGGCTAAAACCTGCATAATACACATACACACACACACCCCACATGCACACACACATAGACACACACACCCTGAAATATCCAGTGAAGTCTATTTTCATCTGATAAATTATTTATACTCCCTTCACTCCTTAACATGACTTTCAGAGTCTGAACTAAAATTTTCAAATGCTAAATATTTATAAAAATTGATTTTGAAGCTAAAAATTGAAATAACCTAAAGAATATACTGTTATATTGGGCTGCAACAGCAGTTATTATTTTTAAATCAATATGATATACTTTGTGCTCAATATTTTACCTTCACTAGTATGCTTTGATGATCCTATAAACTTTTCTAATAAAAAAAAAAAAAAAAACCTTCTAAGCATCTGAAAAACAAATTCTTGCGACTATATTCATTTGGGTAAAAAATTATAAATTTTAACATGAGCTTTGTATTAGTTTTTAAAGGTATTGATATGAAGAATGGAAAAAGTAAGGATGGTGTATCATATAGATGTGAAATTTTCCATAATTATGGATCAGTGGGAAATTCTTAACCTCTCTATGTCTCAAATTTATCATCTGTGAAATGGAAAAAGTCATGCCTACTTTCAAATATTAAATTATTTCATGCAGGGTAACTAGAGGATAGGGGAATAGGAGAATTACTATCATTATTCTGTTACTTTTTAAATTGGTTTCCACTTTAAACATATGCTACCCATTACAGGGAGTTTTCTCTACCCCTTTCCTTTTCTCTTACTTTTTATTCCTTCTTCTTTATATGTCTCCTTTACACTTATTCTTCAAAGACATTCTATAGAAAAGAAGAAATAGAAAAATCTAGTATGAGAGTTGATCAGAGTTTGAAAGGGCAACCACTTTCTTTATCCTCCGTAAGTCCAGAAATAATGACAGCTAAAACATTATGTTCTTTGTTTCTTAAGAAACTGACTCATTCTTTGAAATATGTAGATGCTTTCATAGTGCTTTATAATATAGTCCATCACAGGTGTATTAAAGCAAAAATGAAGTGTTAATTACATAAACCATATAGTGGGTACTCTGGCTCACCAAGTAATCTCCCATATGCCTTTCCTCCTTCCTAACAGAACTTTGACTCTTTCTGGATTTCTACTCTTCTCACGCAGAATCTATTTGGCTCAGGGGAAATTAGTCCCAGGAGTGAGCCTCAGATGGTTTCAGTGAATCCATCATTGCATTACCTTCAAGTCACATGTTCAGTAGAGGCACATGGCCAGAGCAACCTATAAAGCTCAGGATGCTTGATTGGAATGCTGAGATTGAAGAATTCTATTTTCCTTCTTCTGGAAGGTGCTATACATGAAAGTAGGACTCAAAATGGCTGCAAGGATTTAATCACCCACATGAGGATGAAACCAATACACAGAGGAAAGTAGACTCAATAAAATTGTAGAAATTACAGTCAAAATCTGAAATTTTCTATCCCTTTCTACTTCATGTTATATGAAAGAATCCAGTTTCTAATTTTAGAGCCTTGGGTGGGTTTCCTATTACTTACACACAAAGCCATCCTAAATATTAAAGGATAAGATTTGAAAACTCCGGTGTAATGAGAAAAATTGAGGCTTGGGTTAAGCAATACGACATGTCAGGTCTGTTGGTTAAGTTGTTACAGAATCAGAAGTTGTCCTCGGGTCTCCTTACTTCCCTTTGTTACCCTCTGTCTCAGAGTAAGTGCTTGCAGTAAAGTTCATAAAAAGAAAGCATTAACAATAGAGTTCCAATAATAACAATGTTATCATTGTTCCACTATGCTAAGATATGTATAAAAACCCTGTTGATTTCAAAGGAAATCATGTCTCCTGTTCTCGTCTCTGTGGACTTAATTACATGCTTACCACTCTAGAATTTATATTTTAAGTCCAAATATTTCAACTGAACTTCTCATCAACAAACTTACAAATGTGGTTTAACTCTGAGAGTGTATTAACTGAGACTAATAAAGCCAGCTGAAATACCATTATAAAGAGCAAGTGAGGACTTGTGATGTGTGAGATTGTTTATGCCATTACTCTTTGGAGATTTATTACTGATGTGATATGCCAATAATTGCTCTTCATTTTTTTAAAAGTACCCTGAATTTAAAATACATCTCTGGCTAGTTTCTTTGATTTACAGTTCATGAAACTGTTAATCTTCTAGACCAGAATAATGTTTTCATACACATCCTGACCATATAGGTTAGTTATTGTTGTAATATGCTACCCAAAACTTAGTGGCTTTAAGAAAACAATTATACAAGTAAAATAAAAGGAATTACATTAAAATTTAAATTATAATAAAGAAAATAAAAAACAACTAAAAGAAAAATAAAAATGAGGAAAAAACAACAAAAAAAGAAAAAAGAAATTTAAAAAAATCCTTGTTATTATTCATGAGCCTATGTATTGACTGTGTGGTTCTGCTGATCTGGGCTGGATTTCCAAACATTTTAGGCCTTCTTCATGCATCTGTGGACAGTGGTAACATCAGTTTGGATGATCATCTGTGATTGATTCATCTCATCTTTTAGGAGAAAAGTCTGGCAGAGTCTCATGGCAGAGGCAGCATTCCAAGAAGAGCTCTAGATTCCTTGAGATCTAGATCCAGACCTGGCTTATTGATTGTTTGGTCATGTATTTGAAATCTCCTCAGTGTTCTAGCATAAACTGTATTCATCAATTTTCTTACTTTTACAAAACTTATGGTCATTAGACCTGCTTCCATCTCCCTTTAGAAGATGAATAGGCAAAAGATCATAGCATAAGGATTACTCCCACCCTCCATCAATAATAGGACAACGGCAACAGTAAATCATTACTCAGAAGATAACACTATTTAAATTCTGTAATTTTTGAAGTTTTCCTTAAAACGCATTTAGGAAAGGATAAAGTGTTTTATCAAATACCAGTTCTTTGCTCCTAAAATGATTTCAGATGATATTATGAAGAAAGAACAGGTTGAACTAAGTACAAATTGTTAGAGTGAAAAAAAAAAGATTGTTAGAGTGAGAATTATAGTGAAGGTCCTGTGACCAGCCACAGGTTCGGTGCTTTGCTTCAAAGACTCACAGGACTCAGCATATAGTAGTTCTGAGTGGCTGAGATTTATTGCAGTGATACAGCAAGGATACAGAGCTGATTCAGTAAGAGAAAAAGACACATTAAGCAGAGTCTGGAAGAATTTTTTGTGGGCAGACTTCCCAAGCTCTCCCTGCCAGGGCCTCATAGAGCACACCTCCTTCCAGCAGGGTAACGTATAATAATATATGCACAGCGTTTCTACTCAGGAAAGAGTTGTTTGATTCTATTGTTTTCACTGGGAGCTAGTTACACAGACACAGAATCAACCATAACTATTGCAACTCTATACTCCCAGAAAGGAAAGTAAGTGTTTAGTGCCCCAAGTGTGCAAAATAATCTCACCAATAGAGGAAACTGTTCAAAAGCCAATGTCCCAGGGAGTCAAGGACCATCCCTACAAACAGGTCTTTCTAAGGAAAATAACCTGCATATTACCTAAAAATTGCTGGAAGCCAAATAAATTAGAATCATCAATGTTGCTAAGGTAAACAATGACTTGAGGGGGAAAAAAAAAAACAACTTGAGAAGAATGCCTACAATATTTAATCAGTGGAAAAAGATAAAAAGCTATCAAAAACATGAAAATTGAAAAAGTGAGACAGAAAGTAGAAAACAAAATACAGATACATTTAAAAACAATCTTTACTCCCTTATTTTTCACAAGAGGTTAAAAGAGCAAAATGTGACAGAAACAAAGATCTAACTTTATGGGGAAAAAGGTCTTTTTAGGCTAATATAGGTTGATAGTTTTAATATCACCAGTTTAAGGTAAATTACAAGAAAAAAATTTTTTAATAGTAAACATATTAAAATTATAAATACTAAGAATAAGAAGGGCTTCCCTTGTAGCTCAGCTGGTAAAGAATCCACCTGCAATGTAGGAGAATAAGAATGTAAATATTTGTGTTGTAGAAATGTGTTGGTTTTATGTTCCTTTTTGTGCTCAAAGAAATGAAAATATCTTTAATTCTTTTTGTTTATTTATTACTTTTTCAAAAACTATATTTATTTTTTAATTGAAAGTAATTGCTTTACAGAATTTTGTTGTTTTCAGTCAAACCTCGACATGAATCAGCCATAGGCATACATATATCCCCCCCATTTTGAACTTCTCTCCCGTCTCCCTCCCTATCCCATCCTCTAGGCTGATGCAGAGCCCCTGTTTGAGTTTCCTGAGCCATACAGCAAATTCCTGTTGGATACCTATTTTACATATGGGAATGTAAGTTTCCATTTCACTCTCTCCATACAGCTCACCCTTTCCTCCCTTCTCCCCGTGACCACAAGTCTTTTTAAAATGAGAGTATTAACACAACAACAAGCTTGTACATAATAAATGCATAAATATAGCAAAATTTGGATCTAAAAGATATTGGCATTCATCTCTTATCTCAAGCACAACTTACCTTTGGAAATACAGCTAAAAGGGTACAAAGTGGTGCTCAATCTCTTTAGTTGTGTCCGACTCTTGCTTCCCCATGGACTGTAGCCCACCAGGCTCCTCTGTCCCTGGGATTTCCCAGGCAAGAATACTGAAGTGGGTTGCCATTTCCTTCTCCAGGGGATCTTCCTGATAAGTGTTAGGAGACCATTTCCATAAATGAAGATATGACTTAAAGAGAACAATGACATGTCTCAGAGAAGAATGGCATATCTGGATATAACCATCCCCATTAAAAGATAGAGTGCTCAGAAATAATCCAAAGTGGGATCTATATATGAATGGCTTTTAAAACAACACACACACATAGATACACACACACAAAGAATAAAAAGTAGAGAAACATAATACATCAAAAGTCTAAAAATAATTTACTTTGCAAGAAGAATTAATATAGGAATTTAAAGACAATTTTAGGTTAAAAAATCTCTACTTTCTAAAATAAATCTTAAAATAATAAAGGCTTTTTGCAGCAAAACAAAAGAGAAAATATATAAAATCTAAAAGACAGATGAAGAGACAGAACAAAATGATAGATTGTGGTGCAAATTAAACATAATTTAAAAATTAAAATCATGTCAAGAATTAAAAAAATTAGAAGTAGTAAGATGTAAAGTAAATAAAGTTAGTCATAGAGGATAACTTGAGAAAAAATAGAAAAAAATCAAAAAGATGTCAAAATTCAGTAAAGTACAAAAAACCCAAAGTGAAGGTGGAGAACATGATATGTGGGAGGTAGACAATGATATGAACATTTAACGAATAAAAGTGAAAATCATTCAGTAGTGCGCTCCTCTTTGTGACCCCATGGACTATACAGTCCATAGAAATCTCCAGGCCAGAATATTGGAGTGGTAACCTTTCCTTTCTCCGGGGGATCTTCGCAACCAAAGGATCAGACCCAGGTGTCCCACATTGCAGGCAGATTCTTTACCAGCTAAGCCACAGGGGAAGCCCTAATACATAAAAAATATGTATTTTTAAAAAGCAAAAATAAATATGAAAATATTAGAATATATAATGGAAGAACTTCTTTTGCAAGTTAGAGAGACACTTTTGTAGATTTAAAGGGTGTAATGTATATTAGAAATAATAAAACATGAAAGGAACAATAAACCACAGAAAACACGGTATCCTGATGACTTTATTCAACATTAAAACAAAAGCAATAAAATACTATAAACATGTAAGCAGAAAAGAAAAGATCATTTACAAATATAAAAATATCAATGGTATCTCTTATTTCTATACATCCGAAGTGAGGACACAGAGTGTTGTGAATTCCAGGTAGTTTAAATATTTGAAAAAGGCTGTGACATAATTTCTTAGTTCTTTAAAACACATACAAAAATTAAATTTACAGACTATATCCTATTTTTTAGTACCTTACCTGCTAGACATCTCCCTGTTCCCAAAGGAAATAATTGTTATCAGTATGAGTATCCTTTGATGTACACAGAAGAACTATACAAAAAAAGATCTTAATGACCCAGATAGCCACGATGGTGTGATCAGTCAGCTAGAGCTAGACATCCTGGAATGTGAAGTCAAGTGGGCCTTAGGAAGCATCACTAAGAACAAAGCTATTGGAGGTGATGGAATTCCAGCTGAGCTATTTCAGATCCTATAACATGATGCTGTGAAGGTGCTATACTCAATATGCCAGCAAATTTGGAAAACTCAGTAGTGGCCACAGGACTAGAAAAGGTCAGTTTTCATTCCAATCCCAAAGAAAGGCAATGCCAAAGAATGTTCAAACAACTGCACAATTACCCTCATTTCACATGCTAGCAAAGGAATGATCAAAATCCTTCAAATTAGGCTTCAACAGTATGCGAACTGAG